>NW_022990283.1:0-267149 GCF_902827175.1 Gymnodraco acuticeps | reverse complement strand
AAAATTGTATATGGAAATATTGTAGTCACTCTTATTATGATCTAACATTCTAGACAGCTGAGTTTACTCCACTTGTTCAATTTCATGTAAATGTGCAGGAATGAGAGCACAGGGTCTAACATGGTTAATCACCATAAAAGACCATAAAAGACAACAGTGTATAAGGTTGTCTCTTTATATATACAGGTCTATGGTTGTCTCCTTATGTATTGCAGCAATATATGGGAAGTGCATCAACTTCAGCTGAGGCTTATAAATAAAGAAACAATTAAATAGTTCAGAGTCACATGGACCATGGCAAGAAGAGAGACATTAAGCCATGTGTCACAGGGCCCACAAGAGGAGGCAATCAGAGACTTAGAGGGTTGCTAGGGTGATGAGCCTCAGGTACAATCAATCTTTTGCTAAGGAAGGAGGTGTAATAGCATAAAAAAACATTCTGGTAGTTCAAGGAGTGTTGGAAAGCATCATTGTGTTAAGGAAGTCAAATCAGTCACATGATTAGGGTCTAAAGTGTACCCACAGCCAGATCCACAGCTGGAAAAACATCCAGAAATAGTACAGTATGTGTAACTTCTTCTTATTAAATCCTGCGTCATACAATAATTATTGTTATATACAGTATGTGTCACAATGCCAGTCACTGCTTGTACTCAGCTTGGACTAAATTGTCACGGTCTGTCTGTGTTTTGTCTGTCTCTGGTTTCCTGTTTTATTTTGAAAAGTGTTCACCCCCTGTCTTGTCTGTTGATTCCTGTCTCTGTGTCTGATTGTCTGATTGTGCTCACCTGTTGCCCTTGTGTTTCTGCCTCCCCTGCCCAGCTGTGTCTTATCCTGTGATTACCCTTCTTTGTATTTAGTCTTGTCTTCCCCCTGTGCTCCTTGTCGGTTCATTGTTTGTCTTCCCTTCACGTCACGCTCCATGTTTGTCCCTGAAGTTTTTTGATCCTGGATTCTTTACTCGTGCTCCCCTGATTTGGTAATGTTAAGTTTGTTTATTGTTTTCTTTTGTCATCGGCTTTTGTAAAATAAAGCTTGCTTTTTGTTTCCCCTTAAAACCCGCTTATCCTTTTTAATACTGCATTTGGGTCCTACCTTTTCCCGAATCCTGACATAAATGATTTAGTTGTGCCTGACAGACCTGTATATCTGCATCAACCAACATGATTTAGAGTGTATTTTTCTGAGAGCAGATGATTGTTTATCTACAGTAAGATTTCTCATCTGGCCAGTGGCTGCGCGATATTTCTTCACTCCTCTCACTCACTATTTCCCTTTTTAAGGTAATTACAGTATACAAAGCACTATAAATCTATCAACCCATGTTATATATAATCCGTATTACATCACCGTGGTGCGTTGTGAGGAAAGTGTGTATTTTGCACTTTGTTGTATTGTTTGAAGGTTCTTGCTAATTCTGGCTAACTTTGTGGTCATTGAAGCTCGCTGCTGTATACCTTGTGGTGCCGCTGAATCTGACCGTTTGTCATGTTGGCAGCTAAGCTAGGCACTGTTACATTCACATGTCCATCGTCCATACAGATGTTGTTTTACCACTGTTAAAGAGCTAAAGATAAAGGAGAATTTAGTCATAATTATTGGTACTGAAATTTGAGTGTATTCATTGTAAATGTACAAGCTTAAAGATGGCTCGATTCAGACGAGTGAAGGTGTGATTGTATGTCTTCACTTCTCTCACTCACTATTTCCATTTTTAAGGGTACAACACCATGTCTCAACGACTCACAAAGTCAGGCTTTCAAAAAGAAAAGAAAGGAGAGAAAGAAAAGAGAGAGGGACTAAAGGGTGACAGTATGTCACCCAATATTTCAAGAGAAAAGGTGAGTGTGGTCCATGAGTGGTGGTCTGTTAGCTAAGTCCATTGTAAATAATAATTTTTATGTTGTTTTTTTTACTAAGCTGACATTAAGTACTGTTAATATCTATATATATATATCAAAACAAAAAGCTAACATCTCATTTCAATTATACATTTCAAACACAGTATTTCCCCACATATTTAAGTTATATTTATTTGAATTGATGCATTCGTGTTGAGAATGTTCCATTAAAAAATGTTATTATCAAAAAGGCATTTACACCATAAAAGATGACTATTGAGATCTATTGTCAGGAATGTTAGTCTTATATGTATGGCCAAAGGGCAGGACCTATAAACACATTTACTATCAATAGCATTGTGAGGCTGAACAAAAGGACCTTTTGACGATGTAAATGTAGTCTTTTAAAAAAACAAAAACATTTACTGACTTTTTTAGGATAGCAGTAATGTTGTAAAATTACAACCGGGGGCCTTACAGGGTTAAGGGCTATTGTTTATTGTTATTTACTTTAAGATGTTTATTCGTAACCAATCATTTAATTAAAAAACTCTTATTTGAATGATGTGTGTGTGTCTCTGTATTCCTGATGATACACTGAGAGAATGAGCTCATAGGGCTGCGGATCATCATAAGCTAAACAGTCTGTATATTGCACTACATTTGTATAATGTAAGCTTCGTTGATACTTTGCCTGTGGGAATAAGAAAAAAAAAGTTAGATATACTGAATATTATTTGATCTATTCCACCACTAGCTTAATCCCAAATAATGTAGAGGTGTTGTACAGTAGGTGCCTTAAATAACCCCTTATTTTATAGTGAGATGTATTTTTATGTTCATATAATAGTGATTTCAATGCCACCCCAAAATGAGCACTGGTTCCACCCTGGCCACCCCACTGAAAATGTCCTGGCTCCGCCACTGCATCTGGCTCCTCTCCTTTCCTATTTTTAGAGAATACCCTCTTTTTGTAAGATAGCATTGTTTTTTGTGGCATCACCCATTGCTGCAAGCTAAGTTTGAATAAATGATTGGATACGCCTAAGGGAAAGTGTTGATTGACTGAAAATTGAAAATACGACAAAGAAAAACAATCCTGGTTAAGGTTTAATGCCACATATCCTAAACAGAGAATAATCACAGATTCAAGAAAACAAATGCAAAGCTAATATTAATATGCTAACTTTATACTCAAGTTGTTCCCACAGGAACAGAGCTTGTATGAGAAGGTGTTTCTCAATATGGAGAAACATTGAAAATAACAAGGAGAGCGCTAGAGGAAAGAAACTCGGCACAATACAGAACAAAGTACAAAACATAGTGAGGCAATTAGTGACCAATCCCAGATAATTATCATCATTAGACATAGAAGTATATAATAGTCATATGGGAAAACAAAGTGGGTGCACTACTTAATTCAGAGTTTTTCACTACGAATAGCATAAACAGTTTTGATTGATTGATTGATTGAAAAGTTTATTAACAGCTTGTATATTGGGTACAGTACAGCTCAAAACATACAATTGTTAAGGGGATGCAGACCAGAGAAAGACTTTCGTCTTGTTTACATCAGGGTCCCCCATTTCCAATTCATCATGTCATTTAAGACATATAAGACATATTTGACATACAGATGGCTTATTTACAATTTACATACAGGTGGTTTTTTACATACAGATTGCTTGTTTACAATTTTCATTTTAGATTTCGTTCTAATACATCCTAACCGGACATTTAAGACATACCAAGTCTACAGATATACAGTTGGTAACAGTCTAAAATGCGAGTATATACATAGATGGGGGGGGGGGAAGCTGTCCATTGAACGACAGGTTGAGATTTGTACCATTACCGGGGCCAGTTTTGCAATGCTCTCCCCCGAAGGTGCTCTTTAAGAGAGGTTTTGAAGGTAAGTATAGTTTTACTTTCCTTTACAGTTGTGGGAAGAGCGTTCCACCTTGATGTGGCATAATTGCGAAACGTGTATTCCCCCTTTTTTGTGCCAAATCTGGGTTTCACATGATTTGTGGAGCTCCCTCTGGTGTTATGATCATGGTATTCCTTGACCTTTGGGAAGCATTTTGACATGTACATGGGTACCATAGAGGTGTAGTGGATCTTGTAGACCAGGCCCATTGCAAGTAGCTGTACTCTGTCGTCTACTCTAAGCCATCCTAGGTTGTCAAAGTGGGCAGAGGTGAGGTGGGTTCTAGATGAAAGGTCAAGCAGTAGTCTGACCAGTTTATTTTGCGATGTTTGAAGTTTTATTTTTAGCGCCTTGGAGGTGCTATGGTACCATGACGTGCAAGCATAGTCATAGTACCCTTGAATGAGTGCTCCTGCTAGGGTTTTCAGGGTGTTTTTGTTTACCAGAGAGGAGATCCGGTGTAGGAATCTAGTTCTTTGATTGACTTTTTTTATTACATTGGATGCCATTTTGTCACAGGAGAGGTTTGCCTCAAGAATAGATCCTATAGTTATGTAATTTCCTTCTTACTTGTGACAATAATGTCGCCCACTGCAACTGAGAAGTCGTCGGATTTGCTGAGATTATGTTTCGAACCGAAGAGAATGGACTCTGTTTTACCCAGGTGTAATGATAATTTATTATCGGCGAGCCAGGTGCAGATTCTGCCGAGCTCGGAGCTGAGGGTTTTTTCAACCTGCAACCTGTTCCTGTCAGAGACCAGCAGGGCTGAGTCGTCCGCGAACAGGAACAAGTTGCAGTCACATGCTGATGACATGTCATTTACATAAATTAGGAACAGTAACGGACCTAATATGCTTCCTTGTGGAACACCACAGCTCACTGGGAGGGGGGGGGGGGACAGAGTACCCTTTACCTCCACCATCTGTTCTCTCCCCTCCAGGTAGAATTGCATCCAGCTCACCGATAGTTTATCAAAACCAATTGCTTTTAGCTTGTCAATCAGAATGGGGTGATTGACAGTGTCGAAGGCCTTTTGTAGGTCCAGCATCACCATGCCGCAGTACTTTCCCTCGTCCACCTCTTGTTTGATGTGGTCGCTCAAATAAAGATGGCATGTGTCAGTGGAGTGGGATGTTCTAAAGCCAGATTGAAATTCAATTTGATATGAGTCATTCATATGATTACTAATAATAATTTAAAACAATTGGTAACTTATACTGTAGTTACACAGATATACAGCATGGGAAATGTATTGATGGTAGGCAAATTAATCAGTCACACAATTTTACGGTATTTTCGAAAATAACATGGGGAGAAATCTGACTTCCTGATGGGGCTGGATGAAAAGTCAGAGAATCTTAAACGCTATTGGTATTCCTCCACTTATACAATATACAACATTTCATGGCAAATCCTTCCAATATCTGTACAGAAATGGTTATCTTCACTAAACTATTGGATTCATCGAACTAACATTGCCATCTGCACCTCTAACCCTTAACACTTATCTTCAGGGTTGGGTAATCAAAACAAACCAACACAAACTTTGCCAGTTACTGTATTACAAAGTATGTTCAGTTTGACACTGCCAACACACTTCCCTCTCTCCAAAGAGAACTGCGGCTCACCCAGCAGCCAATCCACGTATCTCAGTGTTTGGAAATCAACCGTAGTTTTCCTGTTTTCATCATGAAATGCACAGGCTTGTTTTTATGAGATTGTAAAGTCTTTGACATTCATTTCAAGTATCTGATTCTGAGATAATGACCGTTTTATCTCTTTTTTATGCCAATGCTTAAGAATTGTATCTGAACGCCCTAAACTGTGAAAAGAGAAGGTGTTATCACCTACGCTGAGGATTTCAAACCTCTAGAGTTATCAGGTGGACTGCACAAAGTGTTTTGATCCTGCCCCTACTAAGCTCCTCTGATCCTATTTAAATTGCTACGTGGGTTTTCAGACTGTTGCATAAGGATTCAAACGACTCTGAAGCTGTCCCCGTGCATTTACTCAGATAAAATGTTCAAAATAACCGGATACCAAATATACATTAATCACATTGCCAATGATTAACTATTAAAGCTATAAAATGCATATCTCTGAGGTATGTAAAGTATTTTAGTGTATGTTTTATTTTCACATGGTAAGACATATGTGGTAAATGAATATTGACTTTCTCACCACTTATTGTAGATAATTAGTCATAAAATATACTGTCGAAAGTTGAGTGCAGACAAACACACAGCTAATGAGAAAGCTAAATAACAACGGAATCAAATGACTCGGCAAGTGAAGGAGAGGGTTCCTGTTCAACCTAAATGTGAATTAATGGATTGATAGACATGAGATAAGAGCTCAGGAAAGGAAAGCAACAACAAAGAACTGAGAAGTGGTGAGATTATACAAGGAGAGTGATGAGAAGCCGTGTGGATTTCAAGCATTTGCACTTGGCTCAGCCTTGGTTAAGAAACTAATACCTCAATCCAGCACCTGCAGCCCAGTACTCTCTTTTCACATATTCATCTATGACATCCAGAAAACCCTGAAGGAGAGAGGGAGGGAGAGCGAGGTGTAATGCTCACCAGTTTGATTTCAGTCCCCACAAGGCACTGCAGATTTTGTCATACGGAGAAGCTGATTTTTTGACAGCTTCCAGAAAGCTGTGGAGTTGGATTTTTACGCTTCTGTATTTAAGCCTTTTAGCCCTGTGGTTGCCTGTTTGCAAGTTTTCCTGTGAAACAACATCAGACATCAAACTGAATGAGAGCAGAGGTATAAAAAGGTGAACTGCTGTCAGATCAGGATATTTATCTAATGTGGAGGAAAGCTGCAACACCTTTTGAACTTTTTTCCTTTCGCTTCTTGTCATATTTGCATTAGGTCATTATCTCACCAATATCTTAATCTTAACATTTAGCCTGATCTGAGACGTTGTCCAATTTCGGCTAAAAACAAACACTCGAGACCATCTTGAGATGGGATTGAATACTACCTTCATTTTGATCTTAACACAGGTAATGTTTCAAATGAAACATCAATGTTTGCTCTAAACAGTATTTTCACCTTAATTGTTTAAGCCATAATTATGTATAGTTTACAATACATAACGTATATCTTTGTCTGTGTGTGGGTCCATGTGTATGTCTGATTTGTCCCGTCCTTTTGCACATCTTGATCTGGAGATATTTTGGTAACACTTTATTTTGATAGTCCATAGTTAACCCTCTATAAGTCATCAGTTGACATTCAACAACACTGTTTCAACAGACAAGTAACATGTATTATTAACTGCCAGTAGAATATAAGGTACATCTCAAGTGTTGATCTATAGATTTTACAAAAAGTGTCTGTTGACTGTCAACATGTTTTTTGCAACAGGTTATTAACCGATAATCAACCTTACTATCTGTAGATAGTGTCAATATCTTCAAAATTGACAATCAACTACTCAAAATCAATCTGTCAGTTGAAAGTCAACAGGGCGGACATGTTGATAATCTGTTGAGAGTCAAGATGTCAACTAAAGATTACATTAACCATTAGTTGATGATCAACAGATAAGCAACTTTAGAGTTTAGTTGACTATTACATTAAGCATTAGTTGATGATCAACAGATGAGCAACTTTAGAGTTTAGTTGACTATTACATTAAGCATTAGTTGATGATCAACGGATAAGCAACTTTAGAGTTTAGTTGACTATTACATTAAGCATTAGTTGATGATCAACGGATGAGCAACTTTAGAGTTTAGTTGACTATTACATTAAGCATTAGTTGATGATCAACGGATAAGCAACTTTAGAGTTTAGTTGACTATTACATTAAGCATTAGTTGATGATCAACGGATAAGCAACTTTGGAGTTTAGTTGACTATTACATTAAGCATTAGTTGATGATCAACAGATGAGCAACTTTAGAGTTTAGTTGACTATTACATTAAGCATTAGTTGATGATCAACGGATAAGCAACTTTAGAGTTTAGTTGACTATTACATTAAGCATTAGTTGATGATCAACGGATAAGCAACTTTAGAGTTTAGTTGACTATTACATTAAGCATTAGTTGATGATCAACGGATAAGCAACTTTAGAGTTTAGTTGACTATTACATTAAGCATTAGTTGATGATCAACGGATGAGCAACTTTAGAGTTTAGTTGACTATTACATTAAGCATTAGTTGATGATCAATGGATAAGCAACTTTAGAGTTTAGTTGACTATTACATTAAGCATTAGTTGATGATCAACGGATGAGCAACTTTAGAGTTTAGTTGACTATTACATTAACCATTAGTTGATGATCAACGGATGAGCAACTTTAGAGTTTAGTTGACTATCTGTTGATCGTCAACTAATCTAGAGTTGACTATCAGTATACTTTTAGTAGGCATTCTCCACTAAGCGTTTGTAGGCATGTGTTAGGACTATCCAATTAAAGTAAAAACAGTAGAAAGTCTATAACCAACAGAACACATACATTCATCCACTAATTTAATGCACAACTGATCACGAACACTGGATAACTGAAGTCAATACCAGGCTATAAAGCACAGTAAAACAAACACTATATGCAGCATATCAGAGAAAGAAAGCTTTTTTTATTTTAAGAATATGTTAATACATTTTATTAAAATGTGATTATTTCAAGTTAGTTTAAAAGCACAAAACATTAACATAAATGGAGACACATGGTTATTACTTGATGGTTATTCCAAATGCATCTGGCTCGTGGGCAACGTATAACTTCATGCTGTGCATCACGAGCCTGTTGCACTTAGACCTCTGCTGTTCCCTGTATATACAAATGAAACACTAAATTGAGTACAAATCAGGACACACCATGTGTTTTCCTCAACAACAAAAATCACATCCGTCTTGAAATCATAACGAGACAGTTTACATTAGCTGTTAACAGACGGTAACAGAGGTGCTATTCACATGCATTACAAGGGGTGTAAGCCATCAAAAAAAAGGCTGGTTTGCAAGAAAATGAACCACATAGTCATGATATTGATATAGTTCATAAAATGTCCAACTACTTATTGAGGTGGGGTTAAACCCCACCTCAAGCTCAGCGATGTATATAAAGTGGCACATGGGTCCTAGAATAAATAAGAACAGATGATTATTTTAACTTTTATCTTGATAAGTGAGAGCGCAGGCCAGCATGAATGCAGGGCAAGGCACGTTTCTGTCCAAAGGTTCCATGATGAAGTCGATAATGTTTTAAAATATCATTTTGAGTGGTGACACTTTTGCTGCATATTTACATCTCCATCCCATCTGTGATTCAAAAAATAGAAATGGGTACGTTTACCTGATGCTCATTATATTAGTATGTAAACATGACACGTCTTGAATTAACCTCTGAAACCAACACACTCTCACTCCATAATCGTCCAGGAGCGACGTTTGGTCAGTGTCCGTGGCATGCAGTTGTGACGCTCCTAGGCTCCTTCAGCTTCATAAAGGGACGCAAATAGCTTTCAACTGATTGCAATGTATTCCCATCTGCGGCGGGATTTGACGCTCATGGAAGCACGGCAGTCGTTTGTGTCGGCTGCCCTTAAAGGCAATGTGAGCGTCCATTCTCATTGGATAACGGAGAATTGTACACCCGGAAGTAAGTATTCCCCTTACTGTCGATTGATTTTACAGTGATATCTGCACTACTCATCGACTACAAAACACCAGATTATCCTTGTTAATTACACAACATTGATTGGTTTAAATTGTGTGCAATGCTTTTGTATTTTTCCCCTTCGATTCGGAGAAACAACATTTTTTTTTGAGTAAAGGATGGCAGAAGACACTACACTACCCAGAATCCCCAGCTATCGTTTAGGACTACACCATGTGCTCTGTTTGACAAACCCCGTTTTTTTTCACCATTCATTCCAATGGCTATGTCACGTGATCTTCAAATTTCTCCCTGCAGAAAATAAAACATGGCCGAACCTCGTTTTATTCTCGGTGGAAAATGCCTATTTTAAAGTTAGTTTGGCCATTAAAATGCGTTTTGATGTCATTTGATGCGAGAAATATGAGTTGTTATTTCAGATTATGTGTGCAGTGGATGTACATGATCTTTAGTTTGCTAGTTATTACGAAGATTACTTCAGGAAATTGCGTCCATAGAACGTTTTCATTGTTACCAAGGTGGTTGCTAGGGACGCTGCTATCGATATTATTTCTGTTATGTTGTGTAACTGTTTAATGGTGTTATCTTTATTGCTACCCCCTTCCTCGTCAATGTATAGTGTTGATCCACAGCGCAAACATATTAGTTTAACAAAATCCGCATCTAAAGATACGTTATTTTCCCCTGTGCAATTCCAGTCTCACATCTCACAGCACATCGTCATTAACAAATACCGGAAACAGACCGAAAACATAAAAAATAAATAAAAAATACTTTATTCCGAGTGTGCTTGCTTTTCTCTTTGAGAGTCATCACATAACGGCATTGTAATACACGGTTCGGCTGCATTAAATATTACATATCTGCCGTAGTTCTCTATTTATAGAGCCCTGATGAGAAGACTTCTAGACAAACATGAGGAACTGAAAACGTGACGTGGATCATAAATATATCAGCAATTAAACAACATATTACATTTATTTTCACACAATACGTCTCCTTGCAGTATCAACACTAATTCGGCTGACTTTTATATTTGATCCAATTGGTAGATAGGCTGTATTTACACCATAAAGGTGCACAGCTGATATCAAGGGACACCTAGTGGTTGAAGCATGTTATTGAATTTCATTATTTTTATTATTAGATATTAATAGGGATCTCTATAAAGTATATTCATTACTCGTTATTCTCTACTATTAGTTAATTAAAGACTGTATATAATGACTATTTTGCACATCCCTTTCAAGATTTCAAGATTTTCCAAGGTTTATTGACATATCATATTCACAAACGGTGTAGTTATGCATTGAATGAAAAACTTGGGTCGCAGGTTCCTCAATAGTGCATTACAAGACATCTATCAATATGTGTGCATACCTCCAGCAATGTTAACTATGTTGAAGCACTTATTTTAACTGATATTATACATAATGTATTATTAGATATTTCATCTCCGGCCTTGTCAGGTATTGAACAATCAATAAATAAAGAACACAGAATTGTTAAATATAAAACACAGAATTTGTGTGATTATACTAAATGATGTAAATAAACACCACTGCATATTTACAACTGTTACACATGCTGATGTAACACAAATGTTTCCAACTTGGGATCAATAAAGTATATCTTATCTTAATCGATGGCTACTGCCATATTTGCAAAATTTGCCTCTGAACCTTGACAAGTGCATGTTTCAGGCTTATCAATTAATGTAATGTTTTCAATGAACAACAGGAGGGGTCACAGACATAAGACCAGCTGTTAAATAAAGCTCTTCTGACCTTAGCTGGCATGTGGGTATATATATTAATGCTGCCCATTATGGGCACAAGCAATTTTCACCCATTTATTAATTATATGTTTTAAATTTGAGTGTTTCCTATCCCCTAAACCTCCAGGGATGTAAACAGTTTAATACTGGCAACTTCTTATTATGGGAAATACGAAAACGTCTTTTAAAACTACAACTCCCAGTAGAGACGTGCCATAGATAGAGAACATGTTGGGAAACACAATAGCCAGCATGTGTAGTTCTGGGGGAGGGGGGGACGCGGTGGACCCGTTCAAATCCAGTTTTGGACAGTCTGCCGTGGTTCCATCCCATTTCACGTGCTGTTCGACGCTCGGCGTAACCCTCGGAGCACACTCTCCAATTACAGAGCTTGAGGACTATCACGGGGTTTGTCAAGTGAAGCGGAGAGAATACTTACTTGCCGGTGTAATATTCTCTAAAGAAAATGAGCTGCTCCGACCCTCGGTCCTGACTGACTCCAACTTGTGTTTATTAATCAAACAAATAAATAAACACAAGGATAATGATGTGTTATTGTTGAGTAAATGGAAAATTGCACAGGGGAAAATAATGTAGGCTATCTATGCCACAATTTTAGATGCAGATTTTGTTAAACTAATACGTTTGCGCTGTGGACCAACACTATACATTGACGGGGAAGGGGGTAGCAATAAAGATAACACCATTAAACAGTTACACAACATAACAGAAATAATATCGATAGCAGCGTCCCTGGCAACAAGTAACAAGTAGTTAATAATAATAAAAGGCATTTTAAACAGTCATTAAAAAGCAACACAATCTACCTGCATTGCATTACTCTAAACGTGTAATAACGTGCTTTAACCAGTAGGTGGTTTGGGTTAAAAAGCTGTCAAGTTTACAGTGTTAACAAAATAAAATATACTGCTGTTTCTGGTTTAGTTTACGACGGATTTATTTAGTTATTGTTTTGATATTTGTAACACAAAAGCGATGGAAAAAACCCACAGCAACACAAAAGATGGTCTTAACATGACCCAGCGGTCTAGTAGTTAATAAAAAACAATAATATCAAAACAAAATATTACTACTAACTTTATTGTGAAATTCAAACTGAATGGTAAAAGAATAGTTTCCGGTCTATTCTGAGCCCGATCTCTGTAGATAAATGAAAATAAAGAACTACGACAGATGTGTAATATATGTAATGCAGCCGAACCATTAATTACAATGCATTCATGTGTTGACTTTCAAAGAGTAAAGCCAGCACTGCTGAATAAAGTATGATTTTATATTTTACGAAACGTTTTTTTATATGGAATGCAGTTGGAGGTCAACCAATCACAGAGCTTGAGAACTAATCACGGGGTTTGTCAAACAGAGCACATGGTGTAGTCCTAAACGATAGTTGGGGATTCTGGGTAGTGTAGTGTCTTCTGCCATCCTTTACTCCGAAAAAATATTTGTTTCTCCAAATCGAAGGGGAAAAATACAAAAGCATTGCACACAATTTAAACCAATCAATGTTGTGTAATTAACAAGGATAATCTGGTGTTTTTTAGTCGATGAGTAGTGCAGATATCACTGTAAAATCAATCGACAGTAAGGGGAATACTTACTTCCGGGTGTACAATTCTCCGTTATCCAATGGGAATGGACGCTCACATTGCCTTTAAGGGCAGCCGACACAAACGAATAACGTGCTTCCATGAGCGTCAAATCCCGCCGCAGATGGGAATACATTGCAATCAGTTGAAAGCTATTTGCGTCCCTTTATGAAGCTGAAGGAGCCTAGGAGCGTCACAACTGCACGCCACGGACACTGACCAAACGTCGCTCCTGGACGATTATGGAGTGAGAGTGTGTTGCTAGACAAACAGGAAGAACAGCCACGGAAACTGAATATGTGACTTGGATCATAAATATATCAGCAATTAAACAACATCTTCCATTTCTTTTCACACAATACGTCTCCTTGCAGTATCAATAGTAATTCGGCTGATTTTTATATTTGATCCAATTGGTAGATAAGTTATATTTACACAATAACGGTGCACAGCTGATAGAAAAGGACTTGTAGTTTTTAAAGATATTGCTGATTTTCTTTGAATATAAGAATGTAAATACTGAGTTGAAAGAATAGTCATGGGTTTTGGGTGATGGGAGACACATCTATGGAATCACAATTGCAATAGCTTACCATTAAATGACGGATATACCTTTCTGTCTGTGATGTTTTACAAATCAGATATTATGAAGTAAAACATGAGAAATAGTATAGCAATATCCTGTAAAATTATGTAAAAACATGAATAAAACTACACATCTTAAGATGTTATACATACATAAGTGTCCTACACTAATAATACAAATGTATTATTAGTATGCTGTGTGTACCTTGTGTGCACCACCTAGTGGTTAAAGCATGTTATTTAATTATTTTTGTTGAATAATGTTATTTGATGAAAAAATATATTAAGAGTACATACTTAGGGGGAACGTAGAAGGTCAATGATAGAAATATAGAATATAAAAAATCAAGAAGATACTGTAAGTCAGGGGTATTCAACTAAAATTCAACGAGGTCCAGTTAGAGAAATTCTCCCCATGCAAAGGTCCGGAACTTCAAAATGTCTAACTTGCTTTATGAATTAGTGTGATATTGAAGTAGTCTGTAGCTTTATCAACATCTGCATGTAATCAACAACTGACTGCCAATCAAATAAAGATTCAAAAACAACAATATGTATTGTAAATTAACATTGAACTATACAGATATACAGTAAAATACTGTGGATATGTGTAATGTTCCTCTCTGGCTGCATTTAAAAATAAAATAGGGAAAATAAATAAAATAGTTGGTTAGCTCATTGGTTAGCCTCGGCTAGCCTGCCCTGGAACGATATTTAGTTTTAATTGTGATCCTGGTGGACTGATCATATCGGGCTCTGAGACTGCATGCTTATTTGACCTCAGTTCTGACTTGAGAGGGAATGTTTGGTCAAACACTTTGTGTTTTGTCTCATTGTGGCGTTTTGGCACTTTTAATGAGCACTATGGTCTCTGAACAAATGAGACACACTGGTTCTGTGCTCCCAGTGGGCAGGATGAGCATGAATGAGTCTGTCAACTCAGGGTTAAAAGCTCTGTTCTCACTGTCCACTTTCCTCTTCTTGGAGAGCGCCATGTATAATTATTTGTCTCTCCCTGTCTGCCGCTAACTCGCCTGTTCACTCTCCTCTCCGCTTCTCTCCCTGTATCGCTAATTATTCTCTTCACTCACTTTCCTCTACGCTTCTCTCTGTCGCTCTCTCGTCTCTTCTTCTGTGTTTCTCTCCCTGTATCGCTCACTCGTCTCTTTCGCCCCCTGTCGGCGGCGGTTAAAATAGAATCGTCCCGACAAAATTGAAATCCCCTATTAATGTATTGATTATAGGTCCGGATCTGGACCGCGGTCCGCCTGTTGCCGACCCCTGCTGTAAGTGATCTCTACAATAAAACAGTTTAGTGCACGATGTACAAAGATATTAATATGAGGATGTGCAAAACAGACAATCTAATTAACCTTTATTAACACATTAAAGAATACTTTAGGTTAAGGTCTTCTTTTAAGTAATAAAAAAGCTTTGGAGGTATCTATCTACAGATAAATATTAAGCCTGACAAGGTACTTAACGTCTAATATATTGCTTTCCTGCAATGTTAACTATGTTGAAGCACTTATTTTAACTGATATTATACACATTAATTATACTCTTATGTATGTAGATAGTATAAGAAATGTGCAGAATTTGACAGTTTAATGGTGGAGGTATACACACATATTTATAGATGTCTTGTAATGCGCTGTTGAGGAACCTGTGACCCAAGTGTTTCATTCATTGCATAACTACACCGTAGTTGTGTAAGATATGTCAATAAACCTTTGAAAATCTTGAAATCTTGAAAGGGATGTGCAAAATAGCCATTATACAGTCTTTAATGAACTATTAGTAGAGAATAACAAGTAATGAATATACTGTATAGAGATCTGCAGATAAATGTTTAGTCTTCTCAAGCACCAACAATCAAATATCTCTCCTGATTGTTGGCACTTGACAATCACCTTTCCCTGAATTTTACTCAGGTGTAACTAAAGTCTGCTTTAAGGGTTGTTTATATTTCACATCATTAATCAGATTCTGCAAAGTAACTAAAATAAATGTAGTGGAGTAAAAATACCAGGTTAACCTCTGAATTGTACTGGAGTAGAATTACAAAGTAACAATGAGCTGTCATGTGGGTATATATTAATGCTGCCCATTATGGATACAAGCGATTTTCACCCCTTTAGTAATTGTTTTACATTTGTACACACCAATTTGTTTCCTATCGCCTAAACCTCCAGGGCTGTACACAGTTTAATACTGTCAACTTCTAATTTTGGGGAAAACGTCTTTTAAAACTACATTTCCCATTAGAGAGATGCCATAGGCATAGTAGAACATGTTGCGAAACACAATAGCCAGCATATGTAGTTCTGGGGGGGGTTCGAGTCCAGTTTTGGATAGTCTGTCATGGTTTTTCGTTCCATTTCACAGAGCAGTTTGACGCTCGGCGTAACCTTGGCGCACTGCCACTCCAACATCCAATCCCAGAGCTTGAAGATTAATCACGGGGTTTGTCAACAGGACTGTAGTCCCAAACGATAGCTGGGGATTATGGGTAGTGTAGTGTCTTCGGCCATCCAAAACTCAGATTTTTTTTTCTCGGATATCATATCGCATTAACACCATATCCCAACGTGCATTGCGGCTAAAACATCCCGAGCTTCAAGATGAGGATCTTGGGTAATCAGTTTACCGTCTACGTCTGTTTCCGCTGACTTTATTTACGGCTAAAAAGCATGCTAAAAAGCCCAAGATTATAGAATTAAACGAATAAATTAAAACAAGGATAATTGTGTGTTATTGTTGAGTAAATAACAGTGTGTTATTTAGAAAAGAATAACAAATTAGAAGGAAAAAAAGATACAGATTTCATTATTCTGAAGTTCTGAGCCCTATTTCTTTTCCTCACAGACGGCAAAAAAAGTCCGACATTATACGATTTAAAATAAAAACAATAATCGTGGCTTGGTATTGAGTAAGAACATGTTTTTATGAACCACACCGCTTCCGGTCTACCAAGACCCGACGGACAAAACGTGGCGTATCATATGCACGCAAAATCGGACTTCGGCGTATCTATTGCACACATTTCCAATGTGTAAAAATGTGTCATTTGTACGCAGACTGAAGAGAGTGGGTTGGAGTGGAGAGCATATGCCAGTCTTTCCCAGGAGGGCTACAGGCATGTCAGGGTCAACCACAGACAGAATTATGTTGATCCACAAACAGGACTACATACTCAAAACATTGAGAGAGCATGGCAGACATACAAGAGGGAAGTTTGGCGTATGTGGGGGGAATCGTTCTGAGAAAACCTTAAAAAAACAGCTCTCCTTCATAGAGTGGACCTACTGGTTAGCAAGAACATATAAACATGGTGTACTTGGAAGACTTATCAAGAACATAAGGGATGGTAACCACAGATCAGTTTAGGACCTTTCTGTAGCCTAATTATTGTTGTTAACTGATCGAGCTGCACACCCTGGTAATTGGCTGGGGGTTAGACCCACACATTGGGCCCAAAGGCTCTTCGCTGACGCCCATAAACGTCCTGAACACAGCAAAATAAAAGGAGAAGAGAAAATACAGGCAGAGGGCAGGGTCTCTGTAGATACAGACACCATCACACACTTGTAGTGGATCATATATATTTAAATATCTATACATTGTTTTTTAGGAAATTCCTACATATTATACCTTTAACCTTGGCCTCAGGGAGATCAATAATTTAATGTTCTTCTGTTGATCAAGTTTCGTTGTTTATTTTATTTATTTACAGTTATTAAACTGTAAAAATCTGCAGTGCAGTGATTTATTTTCGTTTGCCTGGTATTGACTACCAGCTGGTATAATGTGTTTCAAACTTTATTTTGAACATTTCAGAACTGTTCAGTGTTTTTACTTGTAGTATATTCTTAAAATAAAAAAGCTTTCTTTCTCTGATATGCTGCATAGTGTTTGTTCTACTGTGCTTTATAGCCTGGTATTGACTTCAGTTATCCAGTGTTCGTGATCAGTTGTGCAAAACATTTAGCTTTATTCCCATGTCTGTTGCATATAATTAGTGGATGAATGTATGTGTTCTGTTGATAGGTTATAGACTTTATACTGTTTTCAACAGTTTTTCACTTTAATTGGATAGTCCTAACACATGCCTACAAACGCTTAGTGGAGAATGCCTACTAAAAGTATACTGATAGTCAACTCTAGATTAGTTGACGATCAACAGATAGTCAACTAAACTTTAGTTGCTTATCTGTTGATCGTCAACTAATGCTTAATGTCATCTTTAGTTGACATCTTGACTCTCAACAGATTATCAACAGATAGTCGACATGACCCTGTTGACTTTCAACTGACAGATTGATTTTGAGTAGTTGATTGTCAATTTTGAAGATGTTGACACAATCTACAGATAGTAAGGTGGAATATTGGTTAATACGCTGTTGCAAAAAACATGTTACTTGTCTGTTTGAACGGTGCTGTTGAACGTCAACTGATACATGTCAACTGATGCACTGTTGACATGCTACTGAATGTATAGAGTGTCAACAGATGGACTATCAAAATAGAGTGTTACCATATTTATTAGTTTACTATTAATAATAGTAATGGTGTCATTATTCTGAATTGCAGTGTATGTCTCAAATGTTGTCACATCCTTGTATTAATATACGGAATGATTGTAATGTATATTTTGTGCCAAAGGATAAACAGAATAATACAACCGCTCTGACTGCATCTCCTTCATCCCTCAACACCCAAAGATTGTAACCTGGTGCAGGGTTTCATTTTTTTTTTTAACGTTTATATTTTAAAAGACAAAAACACACGGACAAGGACATGGCTCACACACATCACAAGTAGGACAGGACATAACATGAAGGGTAGGGGGATTACAGTGTCAGTTACATTTGATGTATGCATATGGCGTTGTATTTATACATGTTTTGCTTCATAATATAGGTACACTTCATTGTTTAATAGGTATATAAATAGATAAATAGTCAAATAAATAAATACATATATATATATGCACACATATGTACATATACACACACACACATCTCTTCCTTTTATGATTAATTCACCTATTTCCCATTTAATTTCACTTCTTTCATTATTATTACCGTTATTTTTCTGTTTCTTCATAGCTCATTTCTCTTTATTTCTCTTTATTTATTAATATATATTATTATATTTATTGTTGGCAGCCAGGATGGTTTGAGTCCAGGAAATCCCTTATCTTATCTCAAAGCCTGTTATCTGGCTTAACCAAATATAACAGGGAGAAAGCAGCTTCTACCATACTTAAGATGTTTAGGAAGTCCTCCAGCCATCTATTTCAATTGAAGCAGTTGGGCTTTCTGACTTTCCAGTTCATAAGAACGAGGCGTTTAGTTGAAAGGCATGCTAGGGCTATCAGTTTACTTGCAAATGTTGATGTTATGCCATTGAGCGGGGATCCCAGCAAGCATGTAGCTGGAGTTAAGAGTATCTCTATGTTCAGGATCTCAGCGAGAGTATCTCCAACTACGTCCCATAGAGATTTTACAGCCGGACAGGACCAAAGACAATGTAAAAGGGTACCCACTTCCGCACAACCATACCAGCATAGGCCCGAGAGGGTTTAATATTTAAAAGTGCTGCTGTGCAATATGTCTCATGACGAAGAAAAACCCACCGGTGGCCCCCGCAGCATCGATGACATCTACCTGGATCCATCTTCTTCTTATTTATAGACACATGCATGTTCCAGCATCTGTACGACCTATGGTGTAAATGTTTTATCTTTTTAATTTACACACAACATCTATTGCACGTCTGTCTGTCTGGAGAGGGATCCTCTATTTTATTATATTCATTTATTTTGTCTTATGTAATTGTTTATTGTATTTTATTTTATTATTATACCTTTCTTACCTCGTGTCCCTTGAACTGTTATATTGTTCCTTTATGCTGCATGTCTGCAAACAGTTTTATTTTTGTTGATTTCAGAAGTTTAACCTCAGCTGTAAAAAGTCAATTGTTAACTGTTTTGCCAAAATAAAGATACTGAGAATGTTTCTTTTTCAGTTATTTTATTTACAAAAACATGACACAAGAAAAGCCATAACCCGACACCAGAATCACACTGACCTGAACACAAGATTATACGAGTGATCCCTGATAAACTCAAACACATGAATATATCAGCAGGCCTACTGACCAAACATTAAAGGAACAGTTTGACATGGGGAATTCCTCCAGTTCTCTCTTTAATGGTTAACCTGGCTAACAACCATCTGAGAAGCCTTCACTGGAAACTGTTTGGGAGAAAGAAACAGACACTTAGCAGGAAGGTCTGCATAGTTAAACAAATAAACCTAATTCATCATCTATCTCTGTTGTTCTTCAGTCACCAGTGCTCGACAGTAACGGTTGCCAGGTTGCCATTGACAACCGTTAAAAAAAAAGTCAACTACTTCTTGGCCTTTGGTTGCCATCAGTGGCAACCAGTTTTTAACATAAAGAAATAAGGACAGCAAACATCAAAATGTGCACCCCAAAATAGATAAATGTGAATTAGTTGTTGTATTAAGAGTGATATTTAATTATTGTTGTGACCAGTCGGAACCTGATACTTAAGTTGCACGTGCATTGGCAACACACTCTCACTCCCTAAGCGTCCAATAACGACGTTTGGTCAGTGTCCGTGGCGTCCAGTTGTGACGCTCCTAGGCTCCTTCAGCGTCATAAAGGGACGCAAATAGCGTTCAACTGATTGCAATGTATTCCCATCTGCGGCGGTATTTGACGCTCAGGGAAGCACGGCATTCGTTTGTGTCGGCTGCCCTTAAAGGCAATGTGAGCGTCCATTCCCATTGGATAACGGAGAATTGTACACCCGGAAGTAAGTATTCCTCTTACTGTCGATTGATTTTACAGTGATATCTGCACTACTCATCGACTAAAAAACACCAGATTATCCTTGTTAATTACACAACATTGATTGGTTTAAATTGTGTGCAATGCTTTTGTATTTTTCCCCTTCGATTCGGAGAAACAAATATTTTTTCTGAGTAAAGGATGGCAGAAAACACTACACTACCCAGAATCCCCAGCTATCGTTTAGGACTACACCATGTGCTCTGTTTGACAAACCCGTGATAGTCCTCAAGCTCTGTGATTGGTGAGTGTGCTCCGAGGGTTACGCCGATTCTCGAACAGCACTTGAAATGGGATGGAACCACGTCAGACTGTCCAAAACTGGATTTGAACGGGTCCACCGCGTCCCCCCCTCCCCCACCCCGTCCCCAGAACTACACATGCTGGCTATTCTGTTTCGCAACATGCTCTCTATCTATGGCACGTCTCTACTGGGAGTTGTAGTTTTAAAAGACGTTTTCGTATTTCCCATAATAAGAAGTCGCCAGTATTAAACTGTGTACATCCCTGGAGGTTTAGGGGATAGGAAACACTCAAATGTAAAACATATAATTAATAAATGGGTGAAAATTGCTTGTGCCCATAATGGGCAGCATTAATATATATATATACACACATGCCAGCTAAGGTCAGAAGAGCTTTATTTAACAGCTGGTCTTATGTTTTTGACCCCTCCTGTTGTTAATAGATAACATTACATTACATTACATTAATTGATAAGCCTGAAACATGCACTTGTCAAGGTTCAGAGGCACATTTTGCAAATATGGCAGTAGCCATCGATCAGCTTAAGATAAGATATAATTTATTGATCCCAGGTTGGAAACATTTGCGTTACATCAGCATGTGTTACAGTTGTACATTATGCAGTGGTTTTTATTTGTAAATCATTTAGTATAATCACACAAATTCTGTGTTTTATATTTAACAATTCTGTGTTCTTTATGTATTGATTGTTCAATACCTGACAAGGCCGGAGATGAAATATCTACATACATCTTATAAGAGTATAATACATGATGTATAATATCGGTTAAAATAAGTGCTTCAACATAGTTAACATTGCTGGAGGTATGCACAAATATTGATAGATGTCTTGTAATGCGCTATTGAGGAACCTGCGACCCAAGTTTTTCATTCAATGCAGAACTACACCATAGTTGTGTAGGCCTATATGATATGTCAATAAACCTTAGAAATCTTGAAATCTTGAAAGGGATGTGCAAAATAGTCATTATATACAGTCTTTAATTAACTATTAGTAGAGAATAACGAGTAATGAATATACTTTATAGAGATCCTATTAATATCTAATAATAAAAATAATGAAATTCAATAACATGCTTCAACCACTAGGTGTCCCTTTATATCAGCTGTGCACCTTTATGGTGTAAATACAGCCTATCTATCTACCAATTGGATCAAATATAAAAGTCAGCCGAATTAGTGTTGATACTGCAAGGAGACGTATTGTGTGAAAAGAAATGTAAGATGTTGTTTAATTGCTGATATATTTATGACCCACGTCACGTTTTCAGTTCCTCATGTTTGTCTAGAAGTCTTCTCATCAGGGCTATATAAATACAGAACTACGGCAGATATGTAAAATTTAATGCAGCCGAACCGTGTATTACAATGCCGTTATGTGATGACTTTCAAAGAGAAAATCAAGCACACTCGGAATAAAGTATTATTTTATTTTTTTTAAATGTTTTCGGTCTGTTTCCGGTATTTGTTAATGACGATGTGCTGTGAGATGTGAGACTGGAATTGCACAGGGGAAAATAACGTATCTTTAGATGCGGATTTTGTTAAACTAATATGTTTGCGCTGTGGATCAACACTATACATTGATGGGGAAGGGGGTAGCAATAAAGATAACACCATTAAACAGTTACACAACATAACAGAAATAATATCGATAGCAGCGTCCCTAGCAACCACCTTGGTAACAATGAAAACGTCGCGATTTCCTGAAGTAATCTTCGTAATAATTAGCAAACTAAAGATCATGTACATCCACTGCACACATAATCTGAAATAACAACTCATATTTCTCGCATCAAATGACATCAAAACGCATTTTAATGGCCAAACTAACTTTAAAATAGGCATTTTCCACCGAGAATAAAACGAAGTTCGGCCATGTTTTATTTTTCTGCAGGGAGAAATTTGAAGATCACGTGACATAGATGCCAGCCATTGGAATGAATGGTGAAAAAAAACGGGTTTGTCAAACAGAGCACATGGTGTAGTCCAAACGATAGCTGGGGATTCTGGGTAGTGTAGTGTCTTCTGCCATCCTTTACTCCGAAAAAATATTTGTTTCTCCGAATCGAAGGGGAAAAATACAAAAGCATTGCACACAATTTAAACCAATCAATGTTGTGTAATTAACAAGGATAATCTGGTGTTTTTTAGTCGATGAGTAGTGCAGATATCACTGTAAAATCAATCGACAGTAAGGGGAATACTTACTTCCGGGTGTACAATTCTCCGTTATCCAATGGGAATGGACGCTCACATTGCCTTTAAGGGCAGCCGACACAAACGAATGCCGTGCTTCCATGAGCGTCAAATCCCGCCGCAGATGGGAATACATTGCAATCAGTTGAAAGCTATTTGCGTCACTTTATGACGCTGAAGGATCCTAGGAGCGTCATAACTGGACGCCACGGACACTGACCAAACGTCGTTATTGGACGCTTAGGGAGTGAGAGTGTGTTGGCATTGGTGTGATTACGGAGCCAGAAAGCGATGCGCGTTTACTGGCGTGCGCGGTGCGTTTGTTTTACAAAAAATGGCGAAGCAAATTAAGTTGTTTGACTGTGGGGTAAAAAGTTTGGCCAACACGTCAACATCTCAAACGAATGTTCAAAGTGATTCAACTGATAAAGCGCAAGATGAACCTGAACGAAAGCAAAGAGGACATTTGTAAAGTCTTGGGAGGCGAAATATATACATTCTGCTCCATTGTCCATTCACTTCCGGTAAAAGTTCCTTCAAAAATAAGAGTCCCGATCTTATTACTACCAAATTAAAAGTGCTAAACGAAACTTTACCATAGGAAAATGTTGGCATACAAATATAATCACTTCTATAAAAAGGTAACACATTTTAAATATAGTTAGACATATTAAAAGGTAATTTACAGCATTAATAATGAATATCTACTTCTTAACTGTGAATGGTTTTCATTTATTTAACATTAGAAATGTATTAGTCTGGCCAATCCAATACTTCAATGCTGAAGGGCCAATGGATCTGTGGTGGGGGTCAGCACAAACTAAAGGTCAAGAAAACCCACATTTGAAAGGCTCAATTCATTTGTGAGGGATCTGTGAAGATCATGACCACAGCTGCACTACTGGTATTTTGTATACCAGCAATTGAGGGTGGACAAGTTTCCTACCACTTAAGTTTCAAATAATTGTGTTAATTACTTATTGTAAAGCATTTGAACATTCTTTTGTGTCACATGTTCATTATTAAGTTGATGTATGGCTTGCTTGCTTATCTTTCTTACAGTGCAGACGCTTTTCTGCTTGCTCTTGCCTCTGCTTACTTTTTATGCTGATTTTCCTATTCTTATTCTCTGAAAACTTCGAGCAGCGGCTCCTGGACATTAACTTATCACTGGGACAGTTCATCTTCGTAAATAGACGGAGGGTTTCAGCCATATTTCAACATTTTTACGACGACGTCAGTCTTACAATAGCGTGGCCTAGCAACAGCTAAAGCCTGGTAGGCTACTGCTATTTAGCTAGTTGGTAGCAAAATGCCTCCGTTCTCTACAGATGACTTCCAGAAACTTATACAGAAGATGGCTGTGTTGGAAATGAAAATGCAACGGTTGGAAGTTAACGTGGAAGTGAATGGACTATGTTGTGGGAATGACACGACTTTACCAGTGTTGCAAAATAATGGAGAAGGGTATGCTAACTCACAGCTAGTTAGCAGCTACAAGGATTCCAAGGAACAGGAGGGCTGTGTACCGGGTAATAAATCTACAAGTGGTAGTCCTCCCTGGAACTCTCTGGGTGCAAAGCCTAAGAGTAAATCATTTCCATGGGATTTGGGAGGACGGATAACAGGCAGAGCCCAGAGCTCCGAAATCTGTGATGTGACCGGCTGGCCTGCATTGTTATCACCCAGGAAGAGCGCCTCTTCAACCCCTATTCATACTAGGAAACAGCAGTGGACAGCTGCTAAAGGGAGAATTACAAACAATCCTCCTAAACCACCAAGTGTGCCAATCCAGAACAGATACGCTCCGCTGACCGAGAACCGGAGATCTGATGACCTGGATAACCTGTCCTCTTCACGCAGCAGGGTAAGGACCAATAGCTACTCTAAAAGTAAAAGGCTAGAGGGAAAGCTAACGACTGGGCCTGAAACTCTAATTGTGGGTGACTCTGCTGTAAGAGATGTAAAAGGTCTGTGTAATAAGAACAACACCAAAGTACTCTGTTTTCCCAAGGATGTGGTCTCTGACTTGGCTGAGAAGATCCTGCATATTGGGGCTGAACATCCGACTGTGAAGAATGTGGTACTGCACATTGGAACAAATGATGTTGTGAAACAACAGTCAGAAGTGCTGAAAGAAGACTTTAAATGTTTGTTGGAAACTGCCAGCTCTCTAAATGCAGAGGCGTTCATCGGTGGCCCTCTACCGCCAGTCAGAAGAGGAGTGGAGAGATTCAGCAGATTGTTTGCACTGAACACCTGGCTTTCAACTGCCTGTACTGACCATTCTGTTCATTTTATTGACAATTTTAACTTTTTCTGGGATCGCAGACATCTTTTCAAGGCAAATGGAGTTTGCCTGAACAAGTCAGGAGTGAAATTGTTTATCTCTAACATATTCAACTGCCTGCGTCATCAATCTGTTCCCTCTGCCAAGGACAAGCGGCAAGAGGAATCAAAACAGGAGAAAGACACAACACATCACGCAGAAAACCCTGAAGAATTATCACTGCACCCGCCTGAGGAATGTTCTGATTATGGGAGACCTATGAGACAAATGGAGGAGTCTCCACTGCCCGTCACCCCCCCCCCCCCCCTGTCAACGCCTTTGAGGATACTCCGTTCACCCTTTCACCCTCGCCCACCCTCCTGGAGATCGATGAACACACAAAGGCGATACGCAGGGCTGGCACCATGTCCTTTACCCCCGCTCCTCAACGACGCCCACCAAAATCACCGCGGAGACGCGCACCATCTCCCCCGTCCTCATCATCGCGCCTACGTCAACCACCTCCCCCCCTGGCAGCATGTCCTCTACCCCCGCACCATCTCGCCCGTCTCCATCACCGTGCCTACGTCGACCACCTCCCCTCCCTTCGAGGGGGCATCTGCTGTCTCCGAAGCCTGATAAGGATGTGTGTGTACAAAACACAACAAACTCTTACTGATATGTGATGGGTCCAGGCTCAAGGGCGTATGGCACTCTCAACTCTTTCCAGGACATGTCGGGGCCCTGCCTGCCAGTAGCTTTGCCGATATCTGTGTTGATAGGTAATAGATTAAGAGCGGTGAATCATAGAAACAGGAAGCGCTCAAACGTTTGTGTGAGTGTATCTAATTTAGCAGTGATTCCATGTCAGCCACAGCTTGTTACAAAAAACATGACTGATAGTGTGTTTAACAAACTTAAACTAGCTTTATTAAATGTCAGGTCTTTGGCAGGAAAAACATTTTTAATCAATGATTTTATCACTGAGCACAATCTCGATTTTATGTTTTTAACAGAAACTTGGATTGAACAAAATAACAGTGCAGCTGTTCTTATTGAATCAACCCCTCCCAACTTTAGTTTTATGAGTCAGGAAAGAATGCATAAGAAAGGGGGTGGAGTTGCTATTCTGTTCAATGATTCCCTTCAATGCAGGAAGACAGGGTATGGAAACTTTGATTCTTTTGAAAATGTGGCCCTTCGGCTGAAATGCTCCTCTCGAGCTCTGTTCCTAAATATCTATAGACCACCCAAATACTGTGCAAGCTTTTTTGATGACTTTACTGAACTGCTGTCTATAGTGTGTATTGACTTTGACCGTCTAGTCATTGTTGGTGATTTTAACATCCATGTTGACAACTCCCAGGACAGAGGGGCTAAAGAACTGTTTTGTGTTCTTGATAGCTATGGACTGACTCAGCATGTGACGGAGCCCACGCACAATAAGGGGCACACTCTGGACTTAATTATCTCAAAGGGTGTGAATATCTCTAAGGTTGTGGTGACTGATGTTGCACTCTCTGACCATTCCTGTGTTTTCTTTGAGAGCTCTATTTCTGTTCACAAAAATGTTCAAAAAGAGGTAACCACAAAGCGATATTTAACTGAAAATACTAGGGAAATGTTTACTCAGAATTTCTCTTCCACACTTGCCCCTGCCAACATCTCAGTAAATGAGCTAGTAGATCATTTTAATTCAAAAATTAAAAATGTTATAGATGCCATTGCTCCAACTAGGTTAAATGAAGTGTCTGTCAAGAAAATATCTCCATGGAGAAAGGCCATGACCGTGAAAACAGAAAAAAGAGAATGTCGAAAAGCTGAAAGCAGGTGGCGAAAAACAAATCTCCAGGTTCACTTTGAAATCTATAAAGAGAGACTTGGCCTTTATAATTTGGAATTGAAAAACGCACGACAATCGTTCTTCTCTGACATCATTACCAAAAACAAAAACAACGCACGTGCCTTGTTTGCTACCGTCGACAGACTAACTAACCCCCCAGTGTCAGTAGCCTCTGAATTTCTGTCCACCAGGGCGTGCAATGATTTTGCCTCCTTTTTCACTGACAAAATTCAGAAAATCAGACAAGCAGTCAGTGCCTCTGCATCAGGAACAGCAAATGTGTTGTCCCTATCTCCACTTAACATCAATTCAGACATCATGACACAATTCCATCAGATTAATGATAAAAACCTAGAGGACATTATTCAACTTCTGAAATCCTCCTCTTGCTGCCTTGATATTATTCCAACATGATTTTTCAAAGATGTTTTGCCCTGCATGGCCTCAGATCTACTTCATATAGTAAACAAATCTCTTCACTCAGGTATTTTTCCACAGGCCCTGAAAACTGCAGTCATTACACCGCTCTTAAAAAAGAATAATCTAGATGCTTCAGTAATGAACAATTACAGGCCCATATCAAACCTGCCATTTCTAGGTAAAATCATTGAAAAAGTTGTTTTTCAACAGTTGAGTAATTTCTTGCATTTAAATAACTGTTTTGATGTGTACCAGTCAGGCTTTCGTCTAAACCACAGCACTGAGACTGCTCTTGTAAAGGTCTTTAATGACATCCACTTAAACACAGACAGTGGCAGAACTTCAGTGTTAGTATTATTAGATCTCAGTGCTGCGTTTGACACTGTTGACCACAGCATATTACTAGACCGACTGGAAAACTGGGTGGGACTTTCGGAAACAGTTCTGAATTGGTTTGAATCCTACTTAAAGGACAGAAACAACTTTGTTTCTATAGGTAAATACACATCTGAGTTGACAAATATGACATGTGGGGTTCCTCAAGGCTCCATCTTGGGGCCTCTTCTCTTTAACATCTACATGCTACCACTGGCTCAGATAATGAAGAACAACAAAATAAGTTACCATAGCTATGCAGATGACACACAAATTTACGTGACAATTTCACCAGGAGACTATGCTCCAATTCAAACACTGAGTAAGTGCATTGAACAAATCAATGACTGGATGTGTCAGAACTTTCTCCAATTAAACAAAGATAAAACTGAGGTAATGGTTTTTGGAGCCAAGTCAGAACGTATAAAAGTTAGCACTGAGCTTCAGTGTGCAATGCTCAAAACAACAGATAAAGCCAGAAATCTAGGTGTAGTCATGGACTCTGACCTGAGTTTCAACAGTCACATTAAAACTGTTACTAAATCAGCCTACTATCACCTAAAGAATATATCTAGGATTAAAAGACTAATGTCACAGCAGGATTTGGAAAAACTTGTCCATGCTTTTATCTTCAGTAGACTCGACTACTGCAATGGTGTCTTCACAGGTCTCACTAAAAAATCTATTAGAAAGCTGCAGCTAATTCAGAACGCTGCTGCTCGAGTCCTCACTAACACTAAGAAAGTGGATCACATCACTCCAGTTCTGAAGTCTTTACACTGGCTTCCTGTGTGTCAAAGAATAGATTTCAAAATACTGCTGCTGGTTTATAAAGCACTGAATGGTTTAGGCCCAAAATACATTTCTGACCTCCTGCTAAATTATGAACCATCCAGATCTCTCAGGTCTTCAGGGACTGGTCAGCTTTCTGTCCCCAGAGTCAGAACTAAACATGGTAAAGCAGCGTTCAGTTATTATGCTCCAAATATCTGGAACAAACTCCCAGAAACCTGCAGGTCCGCTACAACTCTGACTACTTTTAAATCCAGGCTGAAGACTTTTCTTTTTGTCGCTGCTTTTAATTGAACTATTCATATCTTAGACTGCACTGTAACTTTTATCCATGTACTTTTTTTCTTTTAATGTTTAATTGACTGCCATGTATTTTTTTTCTTTTAATGTTTATTTTATTAGCTTTTCTTTTTAATGACTGATTTTAAATGCCATTTTCTTAATCTCTTTCATTTTTTGTAAAGCACTTTGAATTGCCTTGTGTTGAAAAGTGCTATATAAATAAACTTGCCTTGTGCCTTGCCTTGCCTTGCCTTATAACTGTATAGTATCTTAATTATTTAGCATTGAGCCCTGGTTACAGAGACCTTCACTGGTAACACCTTAAGTGTGTGTGCATACCAATTGCAAATGTATGGAAACATCCTCTCAGTGAATGTGTGTGTGAAGGTGTGTATGTGTGTGTTAGTGTCAGGATCAGAGAACGACAGCTTTCCTCTGTTCCAGTCCAGATTCACTCTGACCCTCTGGAGCTTCTTCTGCAGGCGTGTCTAGACAGGAGTGTCTAGACCTGATGGTGACAATGCTGAGTAACTTTCATAATACTCTATTCTCCATACTTCAGGCCGTATGATTCCCTTCCTCTGGACAGACTCTGCTGACACACCCAGTTGCCAGCTTGCATTCTCTCCAACCTGGACATCCCAGCTGTGAGTCCCTGAGTTAAAGCCCTCAGAGCCCAGGACAGAGTTGTAACCATTAAGCCTTTCTGGATTATCAGGAAGTTCCTGTCTCTCTCCTGCTCTCACACTGGTCAGATCTTCAGACAGGATGAGTTCTGGATCAGCAGTGTTTGGGTCCAGGATGAGAGGTGAGTAGGACACCATGTCCTTCATCTTGCTCCAGATGTTGAAGCTGAGGTTGCCTAGGTGTTTGGCCTGGTCTATCAGAGCTCCTGAGGGCAGCTGTGGATCATTCAGCAGGGGATGCTGCAGCCTCTCCACTGCAGCCTTGTAGTTGTGCAGGAAGGAGACGTCTTCAGCTCTCAGCTCCTCCTCTGTGGCTCTGACTGTGTGTGAAAGAGCTGCCATCTCTCTGCTCACATCCTCCATCTTCTCCTCCATCATCCTCCTCTTCTGCTTCTCTTCCTCCCTCAGTGCAGCCATCCTGGCCTCTTCTTCCTCTTCTAGAAACTGGTGAAGCTTCTTAAACTGCTCCTTAATCTGCGTCTCTGTGCATCGGGCCTGGACCTTGAGGTGTCCTGCTGTTTGATCACACTTCACTTTAATTCGTTCAAAAGTCTCTAACTTATTCTTTAAGGGCAGCAGAGTTTTCTGAAGCTTCTTCTTGTGTTGTCGTGCAGCTTCATCGATGGGTCTGAAACTGTGTTTTTTGTGTATTTTTGAATATCTGCAGACGACACACACTGGCTGCTGATGGTCCAGACAGAAGAGTTTGAGTTTCTCAGAGTGCAGACCGCAGAGAGCCTCTGAAGATCTCTGACCTCTCTCCTGTAGGAAACTCTCACACAGATTCTTTAAAGCAAAGTTAGGAGGAAGTATGTCCCTTGAATGTCTTCTCTTACAAAGTGGACACTCTTTGATGACTTTCTCCGTCCACCAGTTCTGCACAGTCTCTACAGAAGCTGTGGCTGCATGACAGGACCACAGGATCTTTAAAGATGTCATGGCAGACAGTACAGCAGAAATCTTCCTCTAATCTGGAAGCCATGTTGTCTGTGAGTGACGCAGTAAACTCAGCAGCAGCCGCTCCCTGTTCCCCGAGACTTACTTTCACTTTGAGTCTTTGTTCTGGTAAAACTCTCACGGCCCGTCTACACTACAGGCGTCGAAAAAGCTTGAAGCTGGGCGTGTCTGAGGCTTGGCGATTTTTTGCGAGCAACGCGACCAACAACCAATCACATGAATCTCCCGCCCCCGACATACAAAGCAATAGCAATGTTAAAACGAAGTAAACTGGATATAAAATCCCCAAACAGGCGAAAACCTACCAGTTTCATCCACTGTCTCTGCCACCTCCCTCCATGCCTCGCTCCTCCGGTTTGTATCCCGGTAGATGAACAGAGACTGATCATACAGCACCGGGTGATTCACTACCGCTATAATGAATTTTCCCTCCATTTTTTTTAATATGAGGAAATGACCTGCGTAGTCTCTTCCAGCATACACGCGGTTTGATTGGCTCGCTTGTACTGGCAGATTTGCATAAACGGGATTTCATTGGCTGACGCCAGCTTCGAGCAAGCATCGAGCCTCAAAAGTTGAACATTGTTCAACTTTTGACGCCGATAGACGCTCGCGATGCTTGCAACGCCTTGCCATGCTACCCACAATGCAGTTCGGCGAAGTTTGAAAATATCCTACGTCACCCCATTCAAATGAATGGGCGAAGCGTTGAAAGCATTTTTTGACGCCTGTAGTGTAGACGGGCCGTCAGTGTGTGGATTCAGCAGCTGCTTGAAGTGGAAGGTATTCCAGCATTCCCTCCTGTGGACGTCCTCTCTCAGGGGAAGAGTTGTGTTTGGTGTGAAGTTGAATCCTTTAGTCCGCCTCTCAGTGCGTGTGTATGTGTGTGTGTCGTCTCAGCGAGGCAGAAAAACAGCCTGTTTCCTGGTTAGTCACATGTGAGTCAGGTGATAGGTGGAGCTTCATCATGACAGTTTATTCGGTTGAGTTTAATTCCAAACCAAGCGGCAAACTCTGGGGAAGAGCCAGTGTTATGCCGTAGGTCAGTGACCACCAACTGGCGGTGTCACTGTCACTGTCACGTGTCACGGTGACTGTGGCGTTGGCGGAGTGGTTACTGCGTTCGCCCCCCACCCATTTTTTTTTTACAACGTCTCGTGAGTAAGGTGCAGTACCGGAGTCCAACAGAGAGGCAGCAGCTGCGGGACAGTAGACTGCGTACTGCGAAACCTTCCCTTCCTTGACGAAGAAGAAGAAGTGATCCTTCGTTGTGAAGAGTCTGCTTTGTGCGCTCCGCACCACAGCAGCAGCCCCGCTGCGACAGAGTCCAACAGAGAGGCAGGAGCTGCGGGACAGTAGCCTCGAAGCAGGGTTGGGTTGTAAGTTTGTAACGGAATATATGTAACGGCGTTACGTAATCATACAAAAATCAAGTAGGCTAACCGTATTCAGCTGGCGTTACATTTGAAAAACGAGTAATCTGATTACAGTTACTTTCGTAAACCTGAAGTGAATACATTTTGGAATACTTATTGGAATTATTGGTGGAAAAGTTTTCTCACAAAATGTAATATTCATTACCGGCAGAACTGTGTGCACACTGCACAGCGCTGCAGCATGTCTGTGAGCGAGAGAGAGATGCAGCGCGTCTGTGAGGCCCCGCCCCCGCACGCAGATGAGAGAGAGATCTCTTTTAAAATATATTGAAAGTTAGAAACGGAGATGGTTAGATAAAATGTGCAAGATAACGTTGATGTAGCATTTCTTTATTGTCGAAATGATGACATTTATAACGGGATCAAATGAATGGCCTGCTGCTGCTGAATGCATGGGGCAAGTGACTGGAACAAGTTATAAAAGTTATTACATCGTTTCAGATAATAATAATAAATAATAATGATAATTCATTCTATTTAGGGGCCCCTTTCAAAGCACCCAAGGACACCTTACAATTCATAACATATTCTAAGGAAAGGTTTTAAGACAGTACAAATAATGCAGTCTGGGTGATGTTTTTTATGTGGGGTGCAGATGAGAGAGCTGTCCAGAATGACACCAAGATGTTGTGTTTGAGTTCTTGAAAAGCCATTAAAACAGTAAAACAAGTGTCTCCTGTTCACCAAAACATACCCATCTGTTATGGAAAAAGAAAGTATTCCAAAAGTATTCTAAAAGTAACCTGAACACGTTACTTTTTTAAGACACGTAACTGTAACTATTCTGATTACTTTCAGAGCATGTATTCAGTAATCAGTAACTGATTACATTTACAAAGTAACCCTCCCAACCCTGCCTAGAAGTGATCCTTCGTTAGCGTGAAGAGTCTGCTAAGCTTTATGCAGTACCTGTACCCACCCCCCCCCCCCCCCCCCCCCCCCCCCCGGCCCGCGATAGTGTCTATTCATGAAATACATGCATACCAAGTTACTGCTAACAGTGTAGTTCCCCTATATAAACGTTACATTCATAATCAAATGAAACAATCTGCAAGAGAATTAGCTATATTTTGTTATTCTTAATGCTTGTCATTCACACGTTGAGAAAAGACGGACTCCACCGCCCGGACCTAACGGAGCCGCAGTGGGCTAGCTCCGGGACGCCGGCTGGAGCTAGCCCCCTGCGGCTCCGTTAGCTCCGGCGGCCACCACTGGGATAATTGGGTCCCCTATTAACATTTGCTCCCGTTTAGCATTATGGGCGTCATCACCCAAGGCTGAATCATAAACTAAAATGTATATGTATGTATAAAGGGTTACGTCCTTAGCTGGCTAATAAGTAACAAGCTAAGCTACCAAGCACACAAACACCTGCGAACCTGCGTTAACATGTATAATATTATCATTTTAGACTTCTTGGAAGTTCTGTTAGTACATTCAAGCGCACAGCACGACATTTTAATTGTCTGGTATTTGTAACAATATTCCCTAAATGGCACAATCACCACGAACACGGCTAAAGCTAAAGGGTCAAGTACAGTACTAACGTTGTAGCCTCTATGGTTGTAGCCTAGCAGAGTGGACAAGTTGCTGTTAGCTGACAGTGAGGCATGTACGTGTCCATCAAAGTGACCACGCCCTAATTTATGCAAAAACTGTAAGACCTAATATAAATAAAAGGGTCGTGTTAGAAAACAATTCACTCACAGATTCATAATCATGAAGGTGGAATCTAACTATATCGATAATAATATTTATTGCATCCTGTAGAGGAAACTTCTGTGTAGCATGCAGTGGAGTCACCGACTCAGGAAGGAGACACGGGAAGAGTCGGAGCTTTGATGTCAAACCACTGTGATTTATTTGGAGTTGGTACCAGAGTATTCAACATCACAAATCCAAGAGTCAGAGGTTCTGACTCCACGGTAGAGTTGCCACGTCAATTCTGGAGAGCCTCTCTCTTGCCAGCCCATCTAACTGGTTTCGCAGAGAGTAAACAACATATTTGAGGAGATAGCCTAAACAGTGTGGGAACACAGAGCTACTTGCCTCGGACACTTATGACCTCGAAGATTTTACCTTGGAGTCCACAAATACAGAGAAGGAAGTGTCCCAGTGTACCCACAACACAGACCATCTGTATCCCAGTATTGACCGGTCACAGAATGGGAACAATAACATTATTGGCTAAGCCGCCTGTGTCCTTAAAGAAGGTAAACAGACATCGAGGTTTGTCCTGTATGTTACTAATTGGCGTCTTATGATAATTATTTCCACAACACATCCATGTGTAGAAACATGTTTTTTTCTGCTGTAAAGTTGGGCATTTTAACATGGGGGTCTATGGAAATTGCTCCTTTCTGCAGCCAGTCCCTAGCGGCCCATGTATGAACTGCAGTGTGTGGCACTTCCGTATTGGCGTCCCGGCTGTTCCCCAGAGTTTGCTGCTTGCTCTCCACCTATCAGGGGAATGAGAGACCGCTCGAAAGCGCTGGAGACGCTGTAGAACATATGCCAGGCCTGTAAGTGGCACTGTAGTCTGCCACAAAAGCAGAATCAGCCCTTGCAAAAACAGGGCTGGAAAAGAGCAAATAGAGAAAAATGAGGCATGGCTAAAATGCATGATCTGTTTGGTATTTTGAAAAAAAAACTGTTGAAGAGTTTGTAAATTAACATGAACCGAAGCTGTTGCCTGGCAACGCAATCGCACAACGTCACGACCGATCGTCACATCGATTTAATACATTAATGTACATTAATATAGCCTTTGTTTCTGCTAAAAGAGGTGTCGACCAGCTGGGGCAACAAGAAAATCGGTGTAATCGTGTGTGACTATTACAAAATAAATCATTATTATATTAATATTGACAATAACAACCGACCGTCGGGGTAGCATTTGCTTGGCATTTCCGGGTATTTCTCCACTGGTTAACATGGGTTAACAATACCGTGTAACTGTCATGTTTGAAGGGACGAAATCGTGACATCTTCACGTCTCCCAGCATGGTAAATCGTCACATGTTACTGGGTTGTATTGGAGAGGATGCTTGGTGATAGGAAGGCACCATTTTCACCGAATGCTGGTTTTATTTAACATCAATAAACTGTTTTTTTGTAGTATTTGGTTATACATTTATTATATATTTATTTTATATAAACTTATTTTTGTTCAAATGTGGATTTTTTTTGGGACGGACACACACACACACACACACACTCTTTCTCTCGCTCTGCTATCTCACAGTGGTTCCCTACTAGCTTATTTGTTTTGGACATTTATGGTACATAGCATTTCTAAAAAGTGCCACTGAGGTCCAAATTTGCTTTGATTATAGTGCAAGGACCGTACGTAAAACTGCTTGTAGTAAGAGCACAGAGTTGTAATCCCTCCCATTGAGAAATGTATGTAAATGAAGTCGTGCAGGTTAAGAATAATTCTGCTTTTCCCTCTCCGTCCACAGACCTGGGGAAGGATAAGCTTCAAGCAATAGATCTAGCACAGCCGGAACTGCAAAATTCTTTAAATAACTCACAATTTAGTCCAGACTTTGAAGGTGTTTAATTTAGTACCAGCCAACACACATGACATATTCATTCAACACCTGCCAAACCCAACCCTCTATCTCATGCATACATCACATACTAAAAACCAAACAAGACTTTACAAGTGATGCAGGACACAGCGCCTCCTCTTGATTCTCACAAAGGGGGCCAAATTGAACATTAAATTGTTCTCGACGATTTTCAACTTGTGTTATTATATAATATCTGTTCATGTCCTGGCTGATATATGAATAAAGGAAGAGAGAGTGCCAATACTCTCACAGGACATTATAGCAGTCAGGCACTAACATATGACGCTGTGTGTCATCTTTGAAAGGTCACTCTAAGATGGAGCTGCTGCCGGAGAATTAAAGATTCAGGAAGTGTGCCTGTAATAGTCTTTCATGGAGGTATACTTCCACTGTTATATGACAAGCTCAGAAGACAAGCACGAGAAGGTGAAACCACCAGGTAATGATGTTATCAGCTTACACTGTATTCAACATGAAACATTTCATCATGTTCAATTTCAATAAGATACCATTGGAAACAAAACTAAAATAAATATGTGAACAAAACAAAATATATTCTTTAGAGCATTACTGTGATAAGTAATCCATGACCTAAGGGACACTAATAATACATAATGCTACTTTAACAATGTGGGAAAAAAAATATATATATACATGCATGATACATAATGATTTGAACAAATCATTAAAAATCTTAGCGGTAAAGACACTGCTTTTAGATAATCGGTCCAATGTACAAATAAGGATTCAAATTCATGTTGTGTAGCCACATTTTAACATTTGAGTAACCTAAATTACAGCAACAGCATGCATTCAAGCAAGAATGTGAATGTTTGTCTGCCAACCTGAGGAAGCCTGAGGAGGAAGTGAGGGCCTAGGGAGCAATAAACCACTCCTACCATGACCGAAAGAGACATTAATGATCTGAGAGAAATAGAAGGAAGGTTGGGTATCTCCTTCTCTATGTGCTTGACAGAGCACCGCAAATTAGATTTATCCCCATTAAGCCATTCGGTCTACTACTTAAAACAATCATACAGCCTATATTTGACAAGCACTCTTGCCAACGTGCAAATCCCACAATCCCTAGCTTATCATTTATTCTACACTCCTATCAGCCTGGTGAATTGGGATGGATATCCTTTGGCCAACTGCCCATGACTTTAACCTCAGTAGCAATAATAACTCTGCTGTGTCAAGTTCACACTAGGGACATGTGCACTAGCATATATCTGAGTTCAATTTCAGCTGGATTGTAGACTAGACTGGAATGTTATAATAGGCCTGGAGCCGGAGGGGTGTGTTGTTCTGGAATAAAGTCATTCAAACTTCAAGCTCTGGATGAGATACTTTATCTTATTTCCAAACTTCCCACCTGGATTTATTATAAAGATCTAAGGCTATACCGCATGTAACTCTTTTTTATCAAAACTTCTTTTGGGATTTGTCAAATAAAAAAATGACCTACTGCATGTTGTCAACATCCAAAAAGAAAAGGGAAAAGTACTCCCCCTTAGTTAGGTGCATACCTCCTCCTCCTGTGTGTGGCAAGCCGCGATTGAGTCTATACAGTACATACCAGCACTTTTCTCTGTTAGCACCAATACGGTAGAACTTTAAATTGATTGTGATTTCTGGTTTATCTGCGCTCTTATCAACAGCCATGGGCATTTAGCTGCATGGTCCAACCGCAGAACTCTGTAATAAGGCTCTCACATAATAGAAAAGCTTTTGAATTATGGAACAAAATGTATCTTAAGTAGAAGAAGCCATGAGGGCTCAGTCCACAATGAAGAAATCCAGCTGCTCAATTATAATTTGTTCTAATCATGACGTGTTTTGCTTTGATTTTCACCTTTCTTTACAACCTCATTCAATGGAATGCTGTAGAAATGCAACATAATAACTAAACCAGTTCACATATTATTAAAACCTGATGGCACTCATTAAATCTCCCTTTGTTTGAAAACCCAAGAAGAAGTCACCTCCGGTTTGTGGGCTGATTGTGACGGTTAGATACTACTGGGACCCCAAAACAGAGACTGAACAAAAATAAAGTTTCAAAGAGTTTAATTCACAAAGTAATCCAAGGCAGGTACTGACGACAGGGAGCTTGGCTGGCCGTAGTAATTCAAAACAAAGCTGCGGGAAAACGTTCCCGATCAAAACTCAAAAAGAACTCCTTAAACAACTGCAAAAGACTCCAGGCTGCAGAAAGGCACTCCGGACCGCGGGACAGCATGAAAAATACTCTGGCAGAGAAGTGAGGTGAGGGCCAGGCTCTTAAAGAGCAGGTAATCAAGCGAGTGGGGACAGGTGTGCCTCATCTGCAGCCAGGAGTAACCAGCTACGCCCCCCTGTCACACACCAGCCCTGCAGAGACAGAAAGACAGAGTAGTGAGGGGTAAAAGGAGCACACAACAAGTAAAACACAAAAACAACAAAAGCCCCATGCAAAACATAACACTGATGCTGCTACTGATTCCCGTCATTCTAATTAGCCAAAAGCAAACTTTGCCACTTTGTCTGCATACATTTTACAGATGTTTATTTTTCCACAAGATTGTTGGAAACCATTTTATACAGTAGAAGAAGCCTCGGCATTGAAATCACGGCTTAGAATGACTTAATTCTATGTGTTTTGGCCATCTGCTTCATATTCACACTATGAGATTCCTATTACGCAGCCTCATCATTTTCATCTTTATGAATTTATTTTGATACCAAATACTTGATTGACTCCATGGCACAATAGCTAGTTAATGGTGCTGTGTTTTTATTATTGATGTGTTTTCTGTGAATTTGCTTTTTTCTCTTTTCTCAATTTGTACATGATACTCTTTATGATAAATATTTCCTAAACTGGCCCTCTAAAATTGAGTATAATTGAAGTGGAAGTGAGGCTTGATGAGGGACATGAGGGGATATTATTATGAAATAATTTGTCTCTTCTTTCTCCGTTCCATAACGAAGAAAGCTGGTGTTTTGAAATGCCATCCACACTGCAGTCGGTGGGAAGGCAACGCAGCCTTCACAGCGTTCAAAACCAACACCGTCGACTCTTGCACTCTTACATCTACATGGTACATGCTTGTCCTCATTTGCACATCAGTATCTGTTTGATCAGCCATGCAAGTTAAAAGTAACAGCCTTGCATTCAGGCCAGGGAGGAAGAGACGTTTCAAGCACTACCATGCATACATTATTATTCTTCCCCCTTGCTTCTAATTAGTTCATTGAAAGGACATCTGTGTAACATCTACAACACATTAGTGTTTCCCAATGGATTTATTCTTATACTAGCGCCAGAATAACTGCCATACCAGTTAATCGTAGCAACTTTTGAACAATAACTGCACATTCTGTTTTATCTTGGCCTTTACTTTAATGGAACAAGTTTACAATTACCAATACATACTCGGCTCTATCTATGAATATTAAGAAAAAGTGATCTTATTCCGGCATATTATAGGATGTGCCACCGCTTCTTTGTTAATGGTGGGAATGCACTGGGGATATTCACAACTAGGCATTGGGCAAGCAATAAAGCAGCTGTATCCAAAGATCCTTTTACTTTCTCATCTTACAGCAGGTCATTAAATTCTCTTTCCCTTGCTCTCCTTTTAATACCTCGATGTATTTCATATGGATTTTGTCATGAGCCCCAATCAATAACTCCAAGTGAGATTTGTGTTAGCTGCTAAAGCCAAGCAATAGGCTAGGAAGTAGAAAGAGCAAGTGCTGCAGGACAGCTGTGACATACATGTGGCTTAAAATCTACCCCTAAGGTTACAGTATTTGGAATCACTAAGAATTGCATTTTTTTATTGTTTGTCAAAATGGAGATATATGTGCAAAAATAATCACGTAATGCAAATCTATAATTTTCTGAAGACACTTCTAAGTAAACAAGCATCTCATTGATAAATAATAACTTTTATTTTAGTTTTACTTTACTTTCTCCTTTCACTGTCTCTTATTCCTATACTGGCAGGAAGGTGCTATGAGCCAAATGTGAGGTAAGGAAATGCATTCTGGGACACAGTGACACCCCAATTACCTGCTGGCAACTGCAGGGTTAGCTCCTTGTAGTGTCCTTGGGTTTTGACATTTTCTCTTTCAGCTCCCCCTTCAGATTTACCGGGATGAGCGGGGTTGCTGAGCAGGGCACTTTATAAGAACATCTCCTCTCGATTACTGTGACCACCGGCCCTGGGCAACTGAGTGTGGCTGGGATGGCTTCATCCCTTGAGATCCAATGCCGTAGATCAAGGACCCAAATGACTGTTGTAACTCTGCTATCAATCTCTGTTATTGCCTGCCACTGACGCCAGCGTAGGGACACACACAATGTGCTGCCATCTAATCAGTGTGGTGCCGATCACTGGATGGTAAACATGAAACAAAAGCTCCTGTGTTCCTCGCTACAGCTTGTGTACATACGTAATGTTATTAGTGATCGTTGATAAATGTTTGTCCCGTGTTTCCATTCCAGCCTACGGGTTCACAAAGCATTAATGTCCTGCTGTACAAAAGAAGCTCAAATAAAACCATCCTGTCATCACATGTTTGTATCCTGACCTATGATGTACACTACTTTAACTTATGTAAAGGTGTTATGTAAGAAAGAACACTCTGAAACTGTATTACACTGGAGTTACTAAAACAAGTTACGCTTTGTTAACTCAATTATAGGACAATATAGCAGTCATCATATTTACAAGTTTATGAGCTTTTAAAGATACATGCATGGGTCTGGCTTGGAGAAAAGACTTATATGATTAGACCAATACATTACTTCAATAAGGGAGCATTGTGGGTAATTTCATACAGTACCTGAATACCATATTTTCATTGTGATTGAATACATAGGGTTACTTATTGTAGCACGACATCCGGTTTCACTATGAGTGGTCGCATTTTCGAGAGCTCCCGCTTTGGCGGTTATTCCTCACGATTTTTTACATATTTCATCCTCCTGACAATATGGTTATGGACTCCTACCTCAACTCATCAATGAGGCAACATCACTTAGAGAAGGAGAGTAATGAAAGCGGGGATAAAATGAACCACAATGACTTTTACCTTCTCAACGGCTGGGAAAGGAAACACCTCGCTTTTGAAAGTGCAAGCATTCATGCATTATTAACTGCAAACCCGACGCGAAAGTACTTACCCCGTCAGGCAAACTAGACCGAAGAAGTATGATCGTCTTGGTCTTATTGTTAGCGGGAGACATCCATCTGAATCCGGGCCCGGTGCAGACAAGAAGCCAGTCCTGCAGGCTCGAGGAGCTAGCATCACAATTAGCATCAGAACTAGCATCTCTTCCGCTGCAACAACAACTACGCGACGACAACAGAGACAGCGGAGACCGAGGAATAAACGGAGACTTCGAGAGTCCCCCGGGGACGCCTCGGCAGAGAGACACGCATGAGGCAGTGACGAGAGGAAGAGAACCGAGATCCGAGGGAACAAATATCCGCCATGTTGTTAGCCACCCTGCTAGCATATCAACGGCTAAAGCTACAACGGAGCCTCCCTCCCCCCACCACCACACCACCACCACCCCACCACCATCCCACCTCTCCAAACACCACGGCAAGCCGGTTGCTGTAACGGACAAAGACAAATATCTGCAAGCTGACGACATTGTGCATTTAAGCAACAAAAATGGACTACATATTTGTCATCTGAACACTAACAGCCTGAGACACAAACTGGCTGAACTCAGGCAGCTATTCATGAACGGTAAGGCAAGTATATTATGTTTTTCTGAGACCAAATTGGACAATTCCATTACAGATTCAGAGATTGAAATTGAAGATTATCTTGTAGTGAGAAGGGACAGGAACGTGAATGGAGGTGGTGTCTGCATGTACATACATAAAGACACCAATTTCAAAAACCGTACTGACCTGCAAATATTGAATCTGTGTGGGTTGAAATTATTTTTGACAATGCTAAATCTGTAATAGTCGGGACAATCTATAGAACACCGGAACAGTGACTTTTATGATACATTAGATGGGTGTTTGGCTGATGTGGGGGATGTAGAGACAATTATTATTGGAGACTGGAACACGGATATGCAACGGAAAGACACGTCCGTCTTCAAGTCCTTCAGTAGGATTTGTACTGCGGCATGGTGATGCTGGACCTACAAAAGGCTTTCGACACTGTCAATCACCCCATTCTGATTGACAAGCTAAAAGCAATTGGTTTTGATAAACTATCAGTGAGCTGGATGCGGTCCTACCTGGAGGGGAGAGAACAGATGGTGGAGGTAAACGGTACTCTGTCCCTCCCCCTCCCAGTGAGCTGTGGTGTTCCACAAGGAAGCATATTAGGTCCGTTACTGTTCCTAATTTATGTAAATGACATGTCATCAGCATGTGACTGCAACTTGTCCCTGTTCGCGGATGACTCAGCCCTGCTGGTCTCTGACAGGAACAGGTTGCAGGTTGAAAAAACCCTCAGCTCCGAGCTCGGCAGAATCTGCACCTGGCTCGCCGATAATAAATTATCATTACACCTGGGTAAAACAGAGTCCATTCTCTTCGGTTCGAAACATAATCTCAGCAAATCCGACGACTTCTCAGTTGCAGTGGGCGACATTATTGTCACAAGTAAGAAGGAAATTACATAACTATAGGATCTATTCTTGAGGCAAACCTCTCCTGTGACAAAATGGCATCCAATGTAATAAAAAAAGTCAATCAAAGAACTAGATTCCTATACCGGATCTCCTCTCTGGTAAACAAAAACACCCTGAAAACTCTGGCAGGAGCACTCATTCAAGGGTACTATGACTATGCTTGCACGTCATGGTACCATAGCACCTCCAAGGCGCTAAAAATAAAACTTCAAACATCGCAAAATAAACTGGTCAGACTACTGCTTGACCTTTCATCTAGAACCCACCTCACCTCTGCCCACTTTGACAACCTAGGATGGCTTAGAGTAGACGACAGAGTACAGCTACTTGCAATGGGCCTGGTCTACAAGATCCACTACACCTCTATTGTACCCATGTACATGTCAAAATGCTTCCCAAAGGTCAAGGAATACCATGATCATAACACCAGAGGGAGCTCCACAAATCATGTGAAACCCAGATTTGGCACAAAAAGGGGGGAATACACGTTTCGCAATTATGCCACATCAAGGTGGAACGCTCTTCCCACAACTGTAAAGGAAAGTAAAACTATACTTACCTTCAAAACCTCTCTTAAAGAGCACCTTCGGGGGAGAGCATTGCAAAACTGGCCCCGGTAATGGTACAAATCTCAACCTGTCGTTCAATGGACAGCTTCCCCCCCCCCCCCCCCCCCCATCTATGTATATACTCGCATTTTAGACTCTGTTACTAACTGTATATCTGTAGACTTGGTATGTCTTAAATGTCCGGTTAGGATCATGTATTAGAACGAAATCTAAAAGGAAAATTGTAAATAAGCAATCTGTATGTAAAAAACCACCTGTATGTAAATTGTAAATAAGCCATCTGTATGTCAAATATGTCTTATATGTCTTAAATGACATGATGAATTGGAAATGGGGGACCCTGATGTAAACAAGACGAAAGTCTTTCTCTGGTCTGCATCCCCTTAACAATTGTATGTTTTGAGCTGTACTGTACTGTACCCAATATACAAGCTGTTAATAAACTTTTCAATCAATCAATCAGCAGGATACATTGTTATCGCGGACTGTTCGATTAATCTCTGTTCATGATTAGTTATTTCATTGAGTTAAGTTTGTTTTGTTTGTTTAATTCAAGATTAAGTAGACTGTTAGGTTGATTTTCGTTTCTTTGGTTTAGTTTTCGACCCTGTTGCTTTAAATTTGTTTTGTTTATTTCCGTTAATATCAGTTACTTGAAATCAGTATTTTGTAGTATTCTTGACTTTTTATTGTCTTATACTTATCTTATGTGTTGGTCTGTGTATTCATTTGTGTTTACTGTTTATCCCAGTAATTGTTTCTTGTTTGCCCCTCTTAGTTGCTGAGAGCCAAAGGTGTGGTGCTGGTGTCCCCGGTGGTGGCTTCCCCCTTTGTGTGTCGTGCTGTGCTCCCCCCTGATTTGTGTTCCTTCGTGTGAGTGTGTAGTGATCACGGGTGCCTTAATTTACTTTGTTCGGATCCCTCTCCCCCCTCGTCACCTCCATCCACTGGTAAGCCTCAGCATCCCTGAATTAAGAGTTCCCCCCCCTTTATTTTCAGTGTGTATAATGATCTTATGGTGTTTTTAATGATATTTTAATGCCAGAAATAAAACATTTGATCAATTGGAACCACGTCTCCTGCCCCTCAGTATCACGAACCTGAGTGCCTTGTTGGTACTTGGAATAATTATTTCCTTGGGTGCAATTCCCACGGTGGCGTTGTCTGGCTTTTAGTTGAATAGGATTTCCAACAAACACCCCCCACGTGCCGCCACATTATCCAGAGCGGCCTTTCCGAGATGATTACATTTGTCCGTCTCCCCAAGAGGTCGCGTTAACCGAATATTTTCCGTCTATGACGGATTTTTTTTAACAATGACGGACAAATCTGAAAGCAGTCCGTCATTTTCACAGATTAGAACAAACTCGGAACAGCGCCAAAGTTTCCCCGCAGCGAGGCTCCGTGTTATGCCGTGTTATGCATGCCCTCCAAAAAGGAAATTATACCGTTTCCAAACCTAACTGTGCCGTATAAATCATTGAAATATCTGTGAGTTTTGGCCCGCGAGGTGCAGCAGCCATGCATAACACGGCGCATGTGAACTGTCCCCCCCGTTGACAGTTCACGAACATGAGAGTTGTGTAAAGGCCGACGGGTAATTCTGGATTTTGACGGAAGTTTTACGATCCTGTCCGTCAAAATGACGGGCAGCGAAAAAGTCTAGCGCAACCTCTGGTCTCCCCATAAACTTGCGTTACTACCCTATACATTCATAGAAAGTCAAGCACCCTGCACACCCACACACTGTGTTTCCAGTTACTCTCGCTATTTAGACCTCTTTTGAGTATGAAGTTTGGACAAACCAACAAGTCCTCCAACTCATACGACCAAATAGGCCGATTGTTCAGGCCCTTATTACGACCAAATATGTCGTTTGTTCAAGCAATACGTCCTATAATTACGTTTGAAAGTTTTCGCCCTCTAGTGCTCCCGTTGAATGCAAACGTTACAGATGGTCGTTTATTCACAAATAACCCTCTCTTTAAAATCCTGAATTGTAGGATAGTTTGGCCATTAAAACGCTTTTTGATTAGATTTCTAGCGAGAAGTGTAGATTGTACTTTTAGAATCCACGTCCAGTCGATATGTAGGATCTATAGTTTGATAGATATTACGAAGATGATTTGAGGTATGCGGCAGCCTCCATTGAAAGTTACGGGTTGAAAACAGTATTTCCGGTATCGACGTTTTCATAGTAAAACCAATGATCAAATGATTTAACAGTGATATCTGCAGTACTCATCAACTAAAAAACATCAGTTTATCCTTTTATTGGTTTAAATTGTGTACAATGCTTTTGTGTTTTTCCCATAGGTTTTTGTCTTTCGATTCTGAGAGACACCTTTCTTTTTTCAGAGGTTTTGATCATCGATTGTTTTAGCCGCAATGCATTTCGGGATATGGTGTTTATCCGATATGAAATCGGAAAAACATTTAAATAAAATAATACTTTATTCCGAGTGTTCTTGCTTTTCTCTTTGGAAGTCATCACATAACGGCATTGTAATACACGGTTCGGCTGCATTAAATATTACATATCTGCCGTAGATATTTATTTATAGAGCCCTGATGAGAAGACAAACTGTAAGAAATGCCGCCAAAACTGAATACGTGACGTGGATCATAAATTAGCAATTAAACAACATCTTCCATTTCTTTTCACACAATACGTCTCCTTGCAGTATCAACACTAATTCTGTTGACTTTTATATTTGATCCAATTGGTAGATAGGTTATATTTACACCATAACAGTGCACAGCTGATAGAAAGGGATTTTTTTGTAGTTTTTAAAGATATTATTTACTGAACTACCTTTCCAACTCCTCATGCAGTTAACTGTTACAGGTCTATTCAGGTTCATGGTACAATGCATAAGCTTAAAATTGAGAGACTGAAAATATATTTTCCTTTACCGTTCTGTCTTAATTTCACAATAAAGTTAATAGTCGTCTTATGTTTGATATTATTATGTTTTATTAACTACACCACTATTTTTTTAACCCGCACCCCCTAGTGGTTAAAGCACGTTATTGAATTTTGTTGTTGAATACGTTTTTATTTGACAAAAACATTTAAATATTAAGAATAGCCTACATACAAAATTGAAAATATCAAGAAGATACTGTAGTGATCTCTACAATAAAACAGTTTAGTGCAGGATGTCCAAAGATATTAACAAGAGGATGTGCAAAACAGACACACTAATAAGGCTTTATTTAAACATTAAAGAATACTTTAAGTTAAGGTCTTCTTTTGAATAAGAAAAAAATGTTGGGGTTATGCACAGATAAATATGAAGTCTGACAAAGTACTTAACGTCCAATATATTGCATAGTTTATTTTGGCACTTGACAATCACCTTCCCTGAATTTGACTCAGGTGTAACTAAAGTCTGATTTAAGGGTTGTTTATATTTCACATCATTAATCAGAATCTGCAAAGTAACTAAAATACATGTAGTGGAGTAAAAATACCAGGTTAACCTCTGAATTGTAGTGGAGTAGAACAAAGTAGTATGCTGCTGTAACAAAAACATTTCCCAACTTGGGATCAATAAAGTATATCTTATCTTATCTTAAGATGATCGATGGCTACTGCCATATTTGCAAAATTTGCCTCTGAACCTTGACAAGTGCATGTTTTAGGCTTATCAATGAACAACAGGAGGGCTCACAGACATAAGATCAGCTGTTAAATAAAGCTCTTCTGACCTTAGGTGTCATGTGGGTATATTAATTCACCCACTTATTAATTATATGTTTTTACATTTGATAACACCACTGTGTTTCGTATCCCCTAAACCTCCAGGGTGTACACAGTTTAATACTGGCAACTTATAATTGTGGGAATATACGAAAATGTCTTATAAAGAGACATGCCATAGAACATGTTGCGAAACACACACTAGCCAGCATGTGTAGTTCTGGGGGGGGGGGGAGGGGCTGGACCCGTCCAATTCCAATTTTGGAAAGTCTGCCGTGGTTCCATTCCATTTCATAGAGGTGTTGGACGCTCAGTGTAACCTTGTCACACTGCCACTCCAACATCCAATCACAGGGTTTGATGACTAATCACAGGGTTTGTAAAGCAAGGCGGATGTTGTAGTCCCAAACGATAGCTGGGGATTATTGGTAGTGTAGTGTTTAAATTCCGAAAAAACGATTTGTTTCTCTGAATCGAAGGTTAAAAACATAAAAGCATTGTACACAATTTAAACCAATCAATATTGTGTAATTAATAAGGATAAACTGATGTTTTTTAGTGGATGAGTAATGCAGATATCAATCATTTGACAGTGATGGGAATATATCCGGTTTTATTATGAAAACGTCGAGACCGGAAAAACTGTTTTCACCCACGCTAACTTTACATGGAAGCTGCATACATGTTATCCTGGCGAGACCTCAAATCATCTTCATAATATCTATCAAACTATAGATCCTACACATCCACTGTGAAATCGAATCAAAAAGCATTTGAATTGCCAAACTATTCCACAATTTAGGATTTTCAAGAGAGGGTTATTATTTGTGAATAAACGTCCCTCCGGAGCGTTTGCAATGAACGGGCCGGGAGCATGTTGTTTCTTACACGACCACTAGAGCACCTCTAGTGGTCGTGTAAGAAACAACATACACTTTAAAACGTGTCTCTGGGTCGTAATAAGGGCATGAACAATCGTCCTATATGGTCGTTTTTTGTAGGAGGACAGGCTGGGACAAACTATGCTGGGTTTTTGCTGAGTTTGCTCATATCTAAATGGTTGAAGAGATTATAAATGTGTAAGTGGTTAAAAAATGTGGACAGTTTGCAACCAAACTAATAGAAATGATAGTGGAGACTGGTCATTAGGCACAGCCCCACCTAGTGTCAGCAGAAAGTATTAAAAATAATGATTACAACAAAATGCAAAAAAAATAAATATATATAAAATATATTTTAAGATCATGTTTAATCATCTGATTCGTCTGTACATTGCTGTTTTAGTCTGTGTTCTTCTAATTAGTGTCGACAGTGTGTGCCTATTGAGCTGTTTAGAGCCATGTGGGACAAAACCCGATCATGCCCCTCCCTCTCACTGTCTAAGGGAACGGTGACTGTACAAACTACACTGCGCATGGTCATGCCTATTTAATGTGTGTGGCAAACAAATAATGACTATAGGGGCACTGAGCTGCCATCCCCACCTTACGTCATCTCACATAATTCAGAGCTGATTGGCTGTAAGTATGTGTGCCGCGAAAAGTGTGGTGTGTGAAGAGGATACGAGAGAGTGCACCTCTCTCGTATCCTCTTCACACACCACACTTTTCACACTTTGACGCGTCCTAAAACCCGGAAGTAAGCTGCGCATGGGTTCCCTACACAAAAAAGCAATGAGATTTCTCCATAGGATTTTAGAAAATAGCTCAAAATAAGATCTGTGGGAAATGTACCTGTTAGATAAATGCACGTTTCGTTCAGCCGGATAATATCCACATGTCTACCCTACTTTTATAATTTTCGAATCATAAATCTATCGATTAGATTTATGATAGACTTTTGAAACTACAAGAAGATAAGGAGGACTGTCACGGCTGCTGTCTTCGTGGTCCTCTTAACTGTGTTACTCTGTGTTGTATGTAAATGAGCTGTGCGGTTGCCCTGACGTGATTGGCTGCCATCTCCTGGTCCGCCTCCTGAAGATTGGGATTGGAGCACGCCGGGCCCGTCGCACTCCAATCGCAGCGCACAGCCGGCGCACACCTGATGGAGATAACTACAAAGCCTGGGGACGGCTATCACTCTAGGCTCTGCTGCGATCAGACGTCTCATTCATTTTGCTCCTGTGTCGTGGGCACGTTAGAGTTAAACTATCAGAACTTGTGTGATCCATGGCTAGTATGTATGGTTTATGTGTTTAGAGTAGTGTGTTTAGATATGTGTTAGAGTAGCGTGTTTAGATATGTGTTAGAGTAGTGTGTTTAGATATGTGTTAGAGTAGCGCGTTTGGTTTTCCCTGTGTTAGCTGCATTTCCCTGCGGCCTCCCCATTAGCGGTGATTAGCGGTGTAGCCAGGTGTGGATTTAGACTCCCTTTTAGAGTCCTCTTTCTGTTAAGCAGTTTACCTGTGCCCTTTTGGCTCTTTAGTTTGGCTTAGGCTATATTTGTCCTCCTTTTTGTTGTACACCTGTTGGTTATTCCATTAAACCCATCCATCCATCCATCCATCCATCTTCTCCCGCTTATCCGTGGTCGGGTCGCGGGGGTAGCAGTTCCAGCATAGAGCCCCAAACTTTCTTTTCCCTGGCGACATCAACCAGCTCTGACTGGGGGATCCCAAGGCGCTCCCAGGCCAGCGAAGAGATATAATCCCTCCACCTGGTCCTAGGTCTACCCCTTGGTCTCTTCCCAGCTGGACGTGCCTGGAACACCTCCCTAGGGAGGCGCCCAGGTGGCATCCTAACTAGGTGCCCCGAACCACCTCAACTGGCTCCTTTCGACGCGAAGGAGGAGCGGCTCAACTCCGAGTCCCTCCCTGATGACCGAACCTCTCACCTTATCCCTAAGGGAGACACCAGCCACCCTGCGGAGAAAACCCATCTCGGCCGCTTGTATCCGCGATCTCGTTCTTTCGGTCATGACCCATCCTTCATGACCATAGGTGAGGGTAGGAAGGAAAATGGCCCGGTAGACAGAGAGCTTTGCCTTCTGGCTCAGCTCCCTTTTCGTCACAACGGTGCGGTAAAGCGACTGCAGTACCGCTCCCGCTGCTCCGATTCTCCGGCCCATCTCACGCTCCATTGTTCCCTCACTCGAGAACAAGACCCCGAGATACTTGAACTCCTTCACTTGGGGTAAGGACTCATTCCCTACTTGAAGTGGACAGTCCATCGGTTTCCAGCTGAGAACCATGGCCTCAGATTTGGAGGTGCTGATCCTCATCCCAGCCGCTTCACACTCGGTTGCGAACCGATCCAGTGAGTGCTGAAGGTCGCAGACCGATGAAGCCATTAGAACCACATCATCTGCAAAAAGCAGTGGTGCAATCCTTAGTCCACCGAACTGCAGACCCCCTCCCCCACGACTACGCCTCGAAATCCGATCCATGTATATTACAAACAGGATTGGTGACAAAGCGCAGCCCTGGCGGAGGCCAACCCTCACCGGAAATGTGTCCGACTTACTGCCGAGGACCCGGACACAGCTCTCGCTTTGGGAGTACAGAGATTGGATGGCCCTGAGTAGAGACCCCCTCACCCCATACTCCCGCAGCACCTCCCACAGTAACTCCCTGGGAACTCGGTCATACGCCTTCTCCAAGTCTACAAAACACATGTAGACCGGATAAGCGTACTCCCAGGCCCCCTCCAGGATCCTTGCGAGAGTAAAAAGCTGATCCGTCGTTCCACGACCAGGACGGAATCCGCATTGTTCCTCCTCAATCTGAGGTTCGACAATCGGCCTGACCCTCCTTTCGAGTACCTTAGAGTAAACTTTCCCGGGGAGGCTGAGTAGTGTGATGCCTCTGTAATTGGCACACACCCTCTGATCCCCCTTTTTAAAAAGGGGAACCACCACCCCGGTCTGCCACTCCTTCGGTACTGTTTCCAACTTCCACGCAACGTTGATGAGACGTGTCAACCATGACAGTCCCTCAACACCCAGAGCCTTCAGCATTTCCGGGCGGATCTCATCCACCCCCGGGGCTTTGCCACTGTGGAGTTGTTTGACGACCTCAGTGACCTCCCCCCGGGAGATTGGTGTTGATCCCCCGTCATACTCCAGCTCTGCCTCTAACATAGAGGGCAGAGTTGTCGGGTTCAGGAGTTCCTCAAAGTGTTCCTTCCAACGCCCTAACACTCCATCAGTTGAGGTCAACAACGTCCCATCCTTACTGTACACAGCTTGGATGGTTCCCTGCTTCCCCCTCCTGAGGTGTCGGACAGTTTTCCAGAACAACTTTGGTGCCGCCCGAGAGTCCTTCTCCATGTCTTCTCCGAACTTCTCCCACACCCGCTGCTTTGCCTCGGCCACGGATGAGGCTGCTGCCCTTCGGGCCTGTCGGTACCTTGCAACTGCCTCGGGAGTCCCCCGGGATAACAAATCCCTGAAGGCCTCCTTCTTCAGTCGGACGGCTTCCCTGACCACCGGTGTCCACCAGGAGGTTCGAGGGTTACCGCCCCTTGAGGCACCTAGGACCTTGAGACCACAGCTCCCCGCCGCGGCTTCGGCAATAGAGGCTTTGAACACCGACCACTCTGGTTCAATGTCCCCAACCTCCACAGGAATGCCCGAAAAGCTCCGCCGGAGGTGTGAGTTGAAGGCCTCCTGAACTTGGGCCTCCTCCAGACGTTCCCAGTTCACCCGAACTACACGTTTGGGCTTACCAGGTCTATCCAGAGGCTTCCCCCCGCCACTCGACCCAACTCACCACCAGATGGTGATCAGTTGACAACTCCGCCCCTCTCTTTACCCGAGTGTCCAAAACATACGGCCTCAGGTCCGATGATACGATAACGAAATCGATCATGGACCTTCTGCCTAGGGTGCTCTGGTACCACGTACACTTATGAGCATCCTTATGTTCGAACATGGTGTTTGTTATGGCCAATCCATGCCTAGCACAGAAGTCCAGTAACAAAGCACCACTCCGGTTCAGATCAGGGGGGCCGTTCCTCCCAATCACGCCCCTCCAAGTGTCTCCATCATTGCCCACATGTGCGTTGAAGTCTCCCAGCAAGATTAAAGAGTCCCCTTCAGGAGCCCCATACAGGACTCTTTCCAGGGTCTCCAAGAAGGCCGTATACTCTGAACTGCTGTTGGGTGCATAAGCACACACAACAGTCAGAGTTTTCCCCCCCATAACCCGCAGGCGTAGGGAGGCGACCCTCTCGTCCACTGGGGTAAACTCCAACAACGAAGCACCTAACCGGGGACTTGTGAGTATCCCCACACCCGCCCAGCGCCTCACACCTCCATTAAACCCTATTATAATTAATTACCAATTATATTCTGGTGTGTGTTACATTCCTCAACCCTAGTGAGATCGTAACATACATGGGGGATCGTCCGGGATCATTCATCTGAATCCTGGGGTTATAAGTGGGTTTGGTGGTAACAACAGGTAACTTTGAGTGCAGTTCACCAATTCCATTCTGGTGTGTGTTACATTCCTCAACCCTAGTGAGATCGTAACAAGGACTTTTACAAAAAAGTAATAGAGATTTTTGTCCAGAAGGATAGGCAAATGGACGTCATCTTCAAGTGGTAAGACCGCAATTTTATTGAAAATGGGATCTTACCAAGAGAGAACAATTCAATATTTAAATGATAAAATTACATTTTTTGGGTATCCTTTTGTTGAACTGTCTGTTTAAAATTAATCGAAGCATCAGACAAAAAAAGCTTTTGAAAATAATATTATATTTTGATTTAGGTCAAAATATAATATTTGTAAACCTGAAGAGTCAGTGCCAGTGCGACACCAGCCATGAACCTCACTGCAGAAGCTTATATATAGACATCTAAGTTTTTTGTGCCCCACCACTTTTGTACATGTGAAAACGCCACTGGAAATGTACTACAACGTCTGTACATGTGAACTGTTGAACCATGAACTGTTCACCATGTTCACCTGTTCACATCGTTTGATTTAAAGTCCTTTTTAATCAGACCGTCAGTCGAGCAATTGGATCAGTGTTGTAAGGAAGACCTGGTGGAGATTGTGCACCACTTCAGTCTCACGGGGGTTAAGGCAGTTATTAAAAGCGGATTTAAAGGCGGTCATTGTGGATGAGTTGGTTGAACGGGGTAATCTTGTGTTGCCTGCAATGTCTGATGCGGTACCGGAAGATTGGGAGACACAAACGCTTGAGGCGGAACCTTCAGCTGCTCAGGGAGAGGGTGGGGACAGTGAGGACAACGGGCGGTTTACACCACCGCTCGCGTTGCCTCGCCATGAAGCACTATCCCCTGGTGGCTCAGTGGGGTCCCGAGAGGGGGCTAAACTAAAGGTCCGTCTCGCTCTTCTTCAGCTGGAGGCAACACACAAAGAGCAGAGCAGACAAATGCACTTTCAGCTGGAAATAAGGAAGCTGGAGATTGAGGCCGACAAAGCAGTCAGGTTGCGTCAGCTGGAGTTGGACTCGCAACTGCACGCATCCGGCGCTTTTGTCCCGGCCGTAGGCCCTCATCCACCCGCCTTTGACGTGAGTAAACATCTATCATTAGTGCCAACCTTTAGGGAGACTGAAGTGGACGCGTATTTTTGGCGCATTTGAGCGCATTGCTGCAGCGCTGAGGTGGCCGGCTGAATCGTGGGCTCTCCTGGTGCAATGTAAAATTCACGGGAGAGCTCAGGAAGCAGTGGCTGCTGTTTCTTTGGAGGAAAGTCTTGATTATGACTTTGTTAAAACTGCCATCCTCAGAGTGTACGAACTCGTTCCCGAAGCTTACAGACAGAAATTCAGACATTTTAGGAAGGGTCCTAATCAAACACATGTGGAGTTTGCCAGATAAAAGGGAATGATGTTTGCAAAATGGATTGCTTCCTGTAAAGCCGCGGATTATACTGCTTTGAGGGAATTAATCTTGATGGAAGAATTTAAAAAATGTTTGTCCGAGCGCATCGTGATGTACCTAAACGAACAGAAAGTAAACACTCTCTCAGCTGCAGCTGTGCTGGCTGACGAGTATGTGCTCACCCATAAATCTGTGTTTTCTCCGGGGGTTACTGACAACCCCCGCCGTGGGTCAGCTGCACCTGTTACTCAGCCATTAGATGTGTATAATGTGGAGAAAGAGGGGAGAGAGTGTTATTACTGTCACCAGCCTGGACACGTCATTGCAAACTGTGAAACTCTGAAGCATAGGGAGCAGCCACAAAATATGTCCCAGCCGAAAGGCATCGGTTTAATTAAAGCAGAGTCAAGTACTAACCCTACATCTGACTAGATAGATGACTGTTTTAAACCCTTCGTGTTTGATGGGTTGATATCGTTAACTGGTAGGCCTGCCGATCAGAGACCTGTGCGGATACTGCGAGACACTGGAGGTGCACAGTCTGTAATAGTTGCCTCTGCGTTGCCACTTTCTGACCAGTCAGCCTGTGGTTATGGCTCCATACTATGTGGCATTGAGATGGATTATGTTCCACGGTCCGTACACACTGTACATGTGCAGACAAGATTAGTCACCGTTTTTTTTCCTGTTGCTGTGTGTCCCGCGTTACCTATACGAGGTATAGTATTATTGATGGGAAACGATATCGCGGGTGGTAAGGTGACTCCTGCACTGGAAGTAATGAACGCCCCTCAGTCCGCAGGGTCACCTGAGGTAATGAATACTCACATTGTCCCTATTGTGCAGTTACATGTGCACAGGGGCGTAAGACTGACTCAGATGTGACATTGTCTGATACTATGTTTGTGCCGATGCTTCTAGATGAAGCTGTGTCCGAGGAAAAGCCCGAAGATGTGGTTTCCCCTTCTCACGAGGATGTCGCGAGACCAGCGCAACATGTCGGCTCAGACACGCCTCCCGCCAGACCGACTCTCCCGTTAATCCGAGAGTGTCTGCTAGGCTATCAGCAGAGATGGGGTCATTACTAAAAACAAGTAATATATTACATATTACTTTAAAAAAATGTAATATATATTACACTACTTCGTTACTCTCTACATAAAGTAACTCGTTACTTTACTCGTTACTTTACTCGCAGGGCCGGCCCGCCCCTCCCTACAGGCAGATCACGCAGACTGCTAAAGGTTCAAATGTTCTCTTTAGTTCAGTTTCCATTGTCGCATAAGACTGATCCAGATAGCTCCTGAATGTTTTCCTATCTGACCATGGGTGTCCTCTGTCTCCTGCTATCTGTATTTTGCGCAGTATATCTCTGCTCACGCTGTTGCGTCGGCGTGTTCTCCTGCGTGTTGGCCATGTGTTGCACTGGAACACAAGACATAAGACTTCAGCCGAGCACGTACGAACTGCGCATGCGTGAGTGGAAATAACTCTCCTTATCAGCAGGCGGCGGTAGTGTGTATTCGTCATTCAAAAGAGGCAACAACCGGAAAACAGAGAAGAAGAACAGACTACGTGATATAAACAAACAAGAAATAGCTGTGCGTTAGCTTCACCTTAGCATGTGTTCTTTGCAGGTGTTTGTTGAGGTTTGATTATGACTGATTTGAGTAAGTAACGAAGTAACGCGTGTCAGGGCAATGTTAGTAACTGTAGTGTGATTACTGAATTATAAAAGTAGCGCGTTACTTCCAACTCTGGCTATCAGTTAGTCATCTTCGGTTTATTGTTAGCCTTACTGTACCTTGAGATTTGTGTGGGATCTAGCTTTTGGTTAATTGTGATATGTATTTGCTACGATCCCTTCATGTTATGGACTCGCCTGTACCGGCACCACCAGCGGCTCACACAGTGGGCTCTGATCGAGCGGGACTACCAGGTTAGATACCCGCCATATAAAAGGGCTCAGAGAGAGTGTTGGCCGATGACATGTCCAGGTTGGTTGGTGTTACTAGTGTGTGTGTTACTAGATTGGATCGTTAGTGTGTGTAATTTCACAAAACCTGTGGGTTTGTCTTAAGGGGGGGAGTGTCACGGCTGCTGTCTTCCTGGTCCTCTTAACTGTGTTACTCTGTGTTGTATGTAAATGAACTGTGCAGTTGCCCTGACGTGATTGGCTGCCATCTCCTGGTCCGCCTCCTGAAGATTGGGATTGGAGCACGCCGGGCCCGTCGCACTCCAATCGCAGCGCACAGCCGGCGCGCACCTGATGGAGATAACTACAAAGCCTGGGGACGGCTATCACTCGAGAGGCTCTGCTGCGATCAGACGTCTCATTCATTTTGCTCCTGTGTCGTGGGCACTTTAGAGTTAAACTGTCAGAACTTGTGTGATCCGTGTGTATGTAGTGTGTGGTTTATGTGTTTAGAGTAGCATGTTTAGATATGTGTTAGAGTAGCGTGTTTATATATGTGTTAGAGTAGCGCGTTTGGTTTCCCCTGTGTTAGCTGCATTTCCCTGCGGGCTCCCCATTAGAGGTGATTAGCGGTGTAGCCAGGTGTGGATTTAGACTCCCTTTTAGAGTCCTCTTTCTGTTTAGCAGTTTACCTGTGCCCTTTTGGCTCTTTAGTTTGGCTTAGGCTATATTTGACCTCCTTTTTGTTGTACACCTGTTGGTTATTCCATTAAACCCTATTATAATTAATTACCAATTCCATTCTGGTGTGTGTTACATTCCTCAACCCTAGTGAGATCGTAACAAGGACTTTTACAAAAAAGTAATAGAGATTTTTGTCCAGAAGGATAGGCAAATGGACTTCATCTTCAAGTCAAGGTAAGACCGCAATTTTATTGAAAATGGGATCTTACCAAGAGAGAACAATTCAATATTTAAATGATACAATTACATTTTTTGGGTATCCTTTTGTTGAACTGTCTGTTTAAAATTAATCGAAGCATCAGACAAAAAAAGCTTTTGAAAATAATATTATATTTTGATTTAGGTCAAAATATAATATTTGTAAACCTGAAGAGTCAGTGCCAGTGCCACACCAGCCATGAACCTCACTGCAGAAGCTTATATATAGACATCTAAGTTTTTTGTGCCCCACCACTTTTGTACATGTAAAAACGCCACTGGAAATGTACTACAACGTCTGTACATGCCCTGCCCTAACAAGCAAGGTTTAATCAGGCACCAAGTGAAAATACCTTTGGATTCACTGTGCGCTAGTGGGGATTTTAATACATACACTTACATTTACAACTTGGCATAAGGAAGAATAAAAAGTACATGCATACAAAGGCTGAAAGGATTTGAGGCCAACATGCAAAGTTATTTTTTCAGAAAGTGGTTTAGGGACACAAGGGTTGGGTTCTGAACTGATAATTGCTCCTGTAAACAGAAGTTGTACAGCAACTGCAACAATGTATTATTTACAGATAACTCCCAGCAATAGGCTGTTTAACAAGGGTTACGTTTGCGTTGGCCTCCAGGCGTTTTACATTCATAACTGGAGAAGGTCTGGGAAGCAATCTGTCAGCATATCCAGGCTGTATTTGAACTACAATGAAGGAAAGAAGGCTAAAAACACATTCACATGCATTGAACACAGCTAATTGTGACTTTCGTCCCACAAGCCATCAAACTCCTGAACAAATGATGGCTAGGACGCACTGTTTACCCAGCTGGTCTGGCCCTGTCCCCCCTATTTCGCAAATGAGGGCCTATAGGCCCCTTGTCATGTCTGCCGATATCTGGTTTTCTTATGTCTGTTTGTTTTTATCTGTGTCTATGTTGTTGTCAGTGATGTATTGTCTTAACTTTTTGAAATGCCTCTGTGATGTGCTGCAACCCATTTTCCCCTTGGGGACTAATAAACGAATACTACTACTACTTTTGTTGTCTGTCACGAGTTGATTAAAATGTATTTGAAATAGTTTTGAGTATAGACCTAAAGATGCACATGGATGCACACATTCTTCCTCACTCCTTAAACACATACAGCCAATTTGCTCAAACCAGCTGTGTTAAATTACTATATCAGAAAAATATCTCTTATAGTTTTACAATATTATGGTCCGAGTCTCTTAAATCTTGTTGTAAAACATCAGTGCATATAAACTTAAAGTAAGTTATGTATGCTTAAAGTACTCCACCAATTTAAAATGTTAATGCAGTACTCAGACTCAAAACGGTTTCAAAAATAATAAAGAGAGAAAGGGTTAATTAGATAATTGTTTTGTGCTTCACTTAAATTGTGCCCAATATGTTTTTCTATAATTTGCAGGTTTTTAATTGTGCAACCATTATAACTTAACTAATTGACTATCCTTTTCTGTCTTCGAGAATGAAAGCTTTATTTCTTAAGCATGTATTCATATTTTCAACCCAATCAGTGATTTTGATTGTATTTCCTCTTTCAGTGCAGTGATGCAAAACCATACACCGTTATAATAGTCATCAGATTCACTTTTTGTGTTGTTTGTCAGAATCTGATCCTCATTGGAAAAAATTGCTTTCACATTTCAAAACTCACCCAAATGAGCTCATTAAGTGAAATGAGCTAGATGAAGTAAGAAAAGAAAGTAAAAGCTCATGTATCCATCATTATTCCATTGAAGAAACAAGCATAACCTAATAATCCAATGTGGAAGATGGCAGCTACACCATAGGTTGGCGGTGACCATATTGTTTCTGTGGGACTGAGGATGCCATGTCATTAACATACAATGCTTCCACACTGCTTGTTCACAGTCCAATTGTACATGTATCTTAGGCCTTCATATGGTGAAACCCAAATATGATCCCAAATTGGCTCCACCTTCGGATGCAGACGAGGCCCATATGGCACGGCACCGTAAAGCCATGTTTTCCTGTAAACCAGTGGTCCCCAAACTAAGGCCCGCGGGCCGGGTACGGCCCGCCTCCACATTTGGCCCGGCCCCCTGAACAATACCAGAGACGCATTATGATTTTTTTTTTTTTTATTTATTTATTTTTTTTATTTAAAAAAAAAAAAATTCAGTCTGGCCACGCGAATCCTAGACTAGCCCCTGTCAAAATGTTGTGACCTGATCTATCTAAAACAGTCGCATTGACCCGAAGACACCTTTTGAGTTGTATACACTGTTGGAAAGAGGATATTCCTAGCTTTCTAATGATATCAGGATTGTTTTTGTACTTCAAATATTAAGCGAAATATATCACATTATATAATGACTGTCACCGAGTCATCATTTTGAGAAAAAGGCCTTCAAAGTTGTCTCTTCTCTGGAATCCATCGATCTGATTGATTATTAGCGGAGCAAATGATCAAAATACTACAGAGGGAAGATATTTTTGTTTGGAGGGGAAGCGCGCGAGTGTGTGTATACGTGTGTGTGTGTGAGCTTGTGTAATTTTGCGTTTGTGTGTATTGTGTTTGTTTCCCGGGGAAAACAATCACGAGAAACACCGGCTGTTGTTATGCCTGCTGTGACGTCAAGTTACTCCGTTCTCCGCTTGTAATTATGCCGAAGCTTCAAAGTTGTATTTATCATCTGAATTTGCCGAAACAAGTTTAATATTCTGAAAGCCAAGACTTTGTTTAATTGAAATCAGATGAAAACAAACTGTAACGGACCCTGCAGTGTTATCTATGATTACTATACTCTTACATTCATAATTTCAGCGGAGTGAGGGGGGGGGGGGCGGCGCTGCGGAAGAGCAGATTGCGAGTGAGAAATAAATAAATTGGAAATAAAAGTTTCATATTCTGAAAGCCAAGACTTTGTTTGTTTAAAATCAAACAAAACACCCGAACCCCGAAAAAATAGTTTTTTTTACGTAAATCCACGTTTATTTTGAGAGATTCTGCTCTGACAACTAAGCTAAACTTTTAGCTGTTAAGATTGTGCACGGCACAACAGAAAGTTACAGTAATTTTCAATGGACTTTTTTTCTGTGAAGAACCCAGAGAGGGTTATTTGGTTATTATTTATTTTATAAATAGTGTTATTTATTTCATTAATAGTGTTATTATTTATTTCCTGACTTTTTTTCTGTGAAGATCCCGGAAAGGGTTATTAATATTTGGTTATGTGTGGCTTTCTAGAAAACAATAAATGTTTACGTTTAGACACCCATGCGATCGTCACACTTTTTCTGTTACAAACTGACCTGGCCCCCATCAGAGAAGGGAAAAGTTATGTGGCCCTCACAGGAAAAAGTTTGGGGACCCCTGCTGTAAACGGTGTCAATACATGCCATTTGCTTTATTTGTGGTGTACGATAATGAAACATAGATATTAAGTGTCACACATTGGTTTTGTGGTCTTGGGGACTTGAGTTTGACATTTTAGCCATTGCCATCTCGAGTTATATATTGCCAATTTAGCAATACTTTTTTTTAGGCAACCAAAATCCAATTGAATATGATAAAACAAAAATGTGCTGTGAAAGGTTCAAATAAAGACAAAAACACTGACAACAGCTAAACTGGACAACACCACTGATCGACTTGTCAAGGTAGCAACGCCCTTAAAGGTGGGGTAGGTCATTTTGGAGAAACCAGCTCGAGTGCGCTAGAATTTGAAAATACACTGCCGGAAAAAATCTTCATTGCTATTGGGATGTTAAGAGCTTTCCATGGAATATAACAAAAAGTGTATCTCGAGCCGGTTTCTCAAACTTACCTACCCCACCTTTAAGCATATGCTGCTTTATATTCAATTGCACTCTGAATTTAACTTCATTCTCAAAATGACAGCATGTTGTATTGCAAGACAGGAGACTTGAAATTAAGAACTTAAACTCATCAGGAAAATAGATAGGACTAGATACGATAGACCTGAATCACATACAGGGAAACTCGGGTATTAAACCAGCAATATATATAACATTATAAATATATATATATTTATATTTATATATATATATATTTATATATATATATATATATATATATATATATATATATTAGGGGTGTAACGGTTCACAAACATTTCGGTTCGGTACGTACCTCGGTTTTTTGGTCACGGTTCGGTTCGGTACGTTTTCGGTACAGCAGAATTTTTTTTCACAAAACAAAACATATATATATATATTTTTTTTTATTATTATTAAACTGTGGATAATGTATTCACTCAAATAAATACAAAATATAATAAAATAAACATTAAGGTGCAGCATTTCGATTAACTGAAATAATCTAGCACCTAAGCAGCCAGTTTGACATTATGACTTGCTTGTCATTGTATTTTCATGTTTTTTTTAAAGAAAGATTAACTTGTTACATTACATTACATTGCATTTAGCTGACGCTTTTGTCCAAAGCGACTTACAATAAGTACATTCGACCAGGAAGACACAACCTTGAAGAAAACAGAATCATATAAGTACATCAGGTTTCATAGAGCCAAACATTTCAAGTGCTACTCCACTGGCTTTAGGTAAGCCAGTCCTTTATTAGTATATAAGTGCTTCGTTAATAGTTCTAACACTCGAAGTGGAGTCGAAAGAGATGAGTTTTCAGTTTGCGCCGGAAGATGTGCAAGCTATCTGCCGTCCTGATGTCAATGGGGAGCTCATTCCACCATCTTGGAGCCAGGACAGCAAACCCACGTGTTTTCGCCGATGGGAACTTGGGTCCCCCTCGCAGCGAGGGCGCAGCGAGTCGTTTGGCTGATGCAGAGCGTAGTGCACGCGCTGGGGTGTACGGTTTAACCATGTCCTGGATGTAGGAAGGGCCAGATCCATTCGCAGCATGGTAAGCAAGTACCAGTGTCTTGAAGTGGATTCTAGCAGTTACCGGAAGCCAGTGAAGGGAGCGGAGGAGCGGAGTGGTGTGGGAAAATTTAGGAAGGTTGAAGACCAGACGAGCCGCTGCATTCTGGATGAGCTGCAGAGGTCGGATGGTACATGCAGGTAGACCAGCCAGGAGGGAGTTGCAGTAGTCTAGGCGTGAGATGACGAGAGCCTGGACCAGAACCTGAGTCGCTTTCTGTGTCAGCTGGGGACGTATCTTCCTGATGTTGTAAAGCGTGTATCTGCAGCAACGGGTTGTAGCAGCGATGTTTGCAGTGAAGGACAGGTTGTTATCCAACTTGTCCACCTTAGGCGCATTCACACCGCAGTACTTTTCCCACAAAGGTTCATGAGAACTTAGTTCATGAGAACTCTTTAGTTCTCATGAACTAAGTACAGATCGCGTTCACACCAAGCGGCAAACTGTGGGGTAGAGCCGGGAAGCCAATACGGAAGTGCCACACACTGCAGTTCATATATTGGCCGATAGGCGATGGCTGCAGAAAGGAGCAATTTCCATAGACCCCCATGTTAAAATGCCCGATTTTACAGCAGAAAAAAACCTGTTTCTACCCCTGGCTCCATACATTTTATTATCGATATAGTTAGATTCCACCTTCATGATTATGGATCTGTGAGTGAATTGTTTTCTAACGCGACCCTTTATATTTATATTAGGTCTTAAAGTTTGTGCATACATTAGGGCGTGGTCACTTTGATTGACAGATACGTGCCTCACTGTCAGCTAACAGCAACTTGTCCAATCTGCTAGGCTACAACCATAGAGGCTACAACGTTAGTTAGTTGTAGTTACTGTACTTGATCCTTTAGCTGTGTTCGTGGTGATCGTGCCTGTTAGGGAATATTGTTACAAATACCAGATAATTAAAATGTCGTGCTGTGCGCTTGAATGTACTAACAGATCTTCCAAGAAGTCTACTTTCAGCTTTTTTCGGTGAGTAAAATGATAATATTATACATGTTAACCCCGTTAGCAGGTGTTTGTGTGCTTGTTAGCTTAGCCTGTTATGTAGCTTATTAGCCAGCTAAGGACGTAACCCTTTATACATATATACAGTTTAGTTTATGATTCAGCCTTGGGTAAGACTTTTATACTATATGGCTATGACGCCCATAATGCTAAACGGGAGCAAATGTTAAAAGGGGTGGGCCGCCGGAGTCCAGGCCGACGAAGCTAACGGGGCTGCAGGGTGCTAGCTCGCTAGCGCGTCCCGGCGGCCGTAGCTAGCACCCTGGGGCTCCGTTAGCTTCGGCCAGCGGCGGAGTCCGGCGTTATAACTGAAGATCAAGGAATGCATCGTAACGCGGACTTGGTTCGCCTGCAGCCCGCTGTAGTATTAGCTAAATAAATGATGTTGAGCAAGGCTTATTAAGCTGAACACCGCCACAATTATTCTGCTATGTATCGGTACTTATTTCATTTTATTAACGTGTGAATTACAAGCATTAAGAATAATACCAAATCGCTAATTATCTTGCAGATTGTCTCGTTTGATTATGAATGTAACGTTTCTATAGTGGAACTACACTGTTTTATCAAAACCAAAGTGCCACGCAGTGACTTGGTATGCATGTACTTTCATCAATCATGTTTTACATTCGATTGATACTGAGAGCATGTTAGCTTAGCTTCTTAGCCTGAGCTAGGACTCGAACGTCACGCTCGTTGGCAGCAGGTCCCGCCCTGTCCCGCCTCAGCTCCGCCTCTTTGCCCTTATTTGGAGAAGGCGGGAGAAGGCGGGAGTTAGACTCTGACGACACCGTCGAGCCGTTAGTGGCCGACTCCGCCTACTAAGGGCTTCACGGCAACTCTGCAGAATCCTATGGGTGACGTCACGGACCCTACGTCCATTTATATATACAGTCTATGGTTCACACCGGAATAAATCCCTGGGGGTGGATTAGGCAAATTAAGCCGCTGACGTCACTTCTTCTTCTTCTGCTTTGGGTTTACTGGCAGGCCGCAAACCAGTTCACGGCGTATACTGCCGCCCAAAGTCCCCGGCCGGAAGTCCCCGGAGTTGGGGACTGCCTTCAGTAGAAGCTGCTGGGACTCCCAGCAGCTTCTACTGAAGCCTTCCGAGTAAATCGCCAGAACGCCGACACCTCCTCATCTCCACCGCTCCCATGTTTTATTTTGTGTTGCCATAAATTAGTCTCTCTGCGTTTCTGCGCTGGGCTAATGCTAATGCTAATAATGCTAATGCGAGGATAATAAAATGGCGGCTTCACAAAACTTTTTGGGAGTTTTACGGGGCGTGGTTTGTAATCCGCCCAGCCAATCAGAAATATAGCTCTTTTCTCACAAAAGAGCCGCTCGAAAGTCCCTGCTAGAGGGTAAAAAGGTTCTCATGAACTAATTTTAGTACCGGCTCTTTTTGGTGTGAACGCGATAAAAGAGTTCTCATGAACTAAGATCGCATGAACCTTTGTGGGAAAAGTACCGCGGTGTGAATGCGCCTATTGCTTGCCGAAAGGGCAGATCTGCTGGCACTAACAATGTCTCCTGCTGTGGAGAACACCCTCTCTAGGGACAGAGGTAGCAGAAACAGCCAGGTAGCGCTTTGCTAACATGGCAACATAAGGATATTTGGCGTTTGGCTCGGTCTGAACTTTTTGCGATTGGTGGAGGCTTAAATGCTAGCGGGAGTTGGGTTTGCACTTCAGTCTTTTTTCTTTTGGTACCGGTGATATTCACGTTCGGGTGATGCCTTTTCAATAGTGTGCAAGTTTGATGTATTGCCAGCCACGTAACCCATTTTAGTTGAACAATGCCGACAAACAGCTTTGGTTCAGTCCACCTGTCTTTGTCCGTCATCCTTGAACGTAACTACGAAACCAAAATGTTCCCAAACCGGAGACTTCAATGATGCTGGAGGATTTTCGAGCTCAACTTTATCTGCGTTCGCCATTAATTTTCGACAGTTCCTCAAATTACTGACTAAATTTGAACGCATCCCTCTGACCAGCTCTCATAGTATGCCTCTCGTCCAATGAAATGACTTGCTCGCTCTATGACGCGTTGAACCCAATGTGAGCAAATTACTCTGAATGCTGCGACGCAGCACCTGAGATGACTTCCAAGAAGTTGTTCACGTTCTCAATTTTTTACGTTTAACGTTATATTCGTTCGGTACACTTCGGTACACACGTGTACCGAACCGAAGGGCCCGTACCGAAGAATTTCGGTACGGGTACGTGTACCGTTACACCCCTAATATATATATATATATAAAAATAAATGTCTGTGTGCATGTGCAAATCCAAAGTAGTTACATACGGTTTGAACTTTTTAAACCAAATTGTTTACAGAGGTTAAAGAATCAAGTGAAAAGTAAGGCAATCTTCTCATAATCTTCTCTTTGATCAAACATCTTTTTGCAACCAGTAGAGCGACCCTCTGCTGGCCATGAGACAGAATGCAAGTTTAAGACCCTTCCGCATTGGCTTGACTTTTCAGCCCCCGAGGTTTTCCCTTGTATTCAGACAATGTGGCTCAAGAGGTGTCAGTATTGGTCCCCTGATCTAATGGTGCAGCAGTTTGGTTCAGAGAGACTGCTAAGACATCTGTACTGACTCAAAAGAAGGAATTCCAATTACTTTTAAACCTGGAAATTCATGTAGGCCTAGTTCAACTAATAAGACATTTCTTATTTGTTGATAATTGTTGTGTTCATGGTCGTGGTTGGCTGAAGCAAATAATCACAAAAACTACATCAAGGCCTAACCTTCATGTAGAAGAAAAAAGCACATTTGGAGAACATGCAACCTCCTCACAAAAAAAATCCCCAGCCAGCATTTCATACCCATGACCTTCTTACTGCGACGTTACAGATATCCTCAACCATCATTGTGACAAATTCAAGTATTACAGACTTTAAGTCCAATAAGACCTTTCGAAACGTATTCAACAGCCCAACTCTCAGAAAAAGTGTCTCTTGTTGAAACAGTTTTCTGCAAATAATGTACCTGAGAAGAATTTATATTTTTAGACCCTCTGACCACACTGAAAATTCCAGCTCATTTAGGTTTTACAGCATGTGCTTCTTGTGTAAACTGGCTTCTAATCTGAACTCATTTGACACTTTGTGTAAAACAATTAATTGTATTTGGTAAACTAATCGGATCAATCATACTGTCATCCATCAGTACCCTTGTACCCTTAATGAAGGTGGCAACACAATGACAAATGAAGTGTAGGATAAAGGAAACATTGTTTAGTAGTATAAATAACATTAAATGTGTGTTTATAATCCTTAATCTGCTTTTAACAGTGATTGGAAAAAAAGTGTTTGCCTCAAGACACAATCTTTACTATATGTCCTGGATTTTAATTGTCAATTGTAAAGTACAGAAGCAGCACAGACCCAAACTCTGAGATGTTTGATGCTAACACAATCACAGCAATGCTGCAGTGTAGCCAAAGCATATATAAAGTGTTAATTTGCTGAACCCTGTTGCAATTGTGTGTTACCTTGCACACCCAAGGGCTATTTTAATAGAGCAATTGCTCCATCACCTTATGTGATTGTAATATCTTTAAGCAACAAAGTGCCAGTACCTTAAGAAGGTCTCCTAAAACAAGTAAAGAGTCAAAAGTTTTTTCATTACCCTTTGCAAAGAAAACCACTATTCAGCGGTAATAGAAAAGAGGCAATTACAACAATTAGAATGAGCCTGGCAGTGATACACTTCATTTTTCTTTAGACCTTCCCTTTGGCAGTTCAGGTTGTTGAGCAGTCTCTGCATTTGTGAATAAAGCAATACTTTCTTTTGTGCTTTTCACACAGAAAACCACCTTAGATGTTAGGAGAGTATTTCAGAGATGACACAACAGAAACGTTGGTGAAATTGAACTGAACTCAACTGTAATTGAATGATCATAGTGTTGAGCTTCTGTACAACCCCTCTCCATATGTGGGTTTTCTAAGCATTTTGTTTCAAGCAGGGTCTTTACCGTCAATCACCAGCAGCTTTTCCATTACTTAGGAAAATAATGGCCAAGCCCCCTGAAACTTCAGTAAACTCGACTCAGGCTATAAGAAAGAGTAAAGTTATGGCGATAAATGTAAATAAATATAAAATGTATTTCTTTGTTTTTTAATTTCCCAACACCAATACCTATATGTACAGTCTGATCACAATATAAACTAAATTCTAGCCAATTTGGTGACAACGGCAGCTGAAGAGCAGTTCATAGACACTTATTTACTATTTTCTTATCTAAACATACTGAAATAAAGAGTACCAATATATTGTGATAATCTCAACACAAGGCTGACGTAGGTTTTCGTCAAGGCATTACTTGTACACAGAGACATGAAAGTAGAGACACCATATGTCTTTGTCACGGTGGACCATCACAGTCTTGGCTTAGTGACAACATGATGAGTGTTATTGGTCAGTGTGTGGGATGAGGTTCCTGAGCTATGCTTGCTTTCCCATGGGAGGAGTGAAGAATAACAGCCAGAGAGGTTTGTAAACTACCAGCAGACAGCATCTTTCATATGAAGCCTGCTTTAAATTAGCGAGGGAATTCAACATTCTGACAGGAAAGGGCAAACAAATAGACACATTTATGGTGTAACAGTGAATGCTGTTTATTCTCTTAGGTCCTTTCAAACAGCATTGCATCCACAAGCAAAACGCACATAGAGAGATGAGCCAGATCATCTCGTCAAGGAGCAACCAAACAGCATTTCAGAGTATGCCTGTAACTTAAAAACGCATGGAGTCACAGATAATAATTACTCCTGTTTTCCTTTTAAAAGCGCAATGTACATTATGTTGTCAGGATTCAATTTTCACTAAAACAACTCTGTATGGAAATTGAATGAACCCTTATAACTGCTTGATCAAGGCACTAAACATAGAACTGAAAAGGCCGAAAATCGTGTATCCAGAAAATAATACGCTGTATTTTAAAAGCTAAAATGTGTTTTGAGCATTGTTAGAGATTTAGAGGGATAACTGGTCCGCTTTTCAAATCTCCGCGCGTTCCTATGAAGCTGGTTATAATACAGGAAGGAATCCATATCTACAAAGTAACCGTTAACAATAATCTACTTTAATGGCAATATGACAATGCAATACAATCATTACAATACAACATGATATATTACAGTTATATTGCAATGCTTAAGGAGTAATGCCGGCTTACTCCTGCCCTAGTCCGCATACTGCAGAGCTACTTTCACCCGAGGGCAGCATGTGAAGAAGAGGCCGAACGCCAGGGATCCACCGGATATATACCAGAGTAAGAAGGAGGGGTTTGGTGTTAGGTCAGCTGGTCATCTTTTCAGGTCATCTCATTGGGAGACGCAACGCAGCAGGAAACGCAGCAGGAAACCAAACAGGCTCACTTTCCAACAAAAGGTCTCAAAGCCTGCATACCTACACCTCCCCCACAGAGCTATAAAACCCTGTTTACTCCAACCAGCCCAGAATGTTTATAGCCATTTGTAGTCCTTACATTTATGAAAGGATAAAACAGAGAAATCAATATAAAACACAAACACAGGTATTGTTTGAACAGTATTCACTTAACTGCTACTATTGATAAGCACCAGAGAAACCCAAGGGACCTCTCTTAACATCACAAACACTGCAGCTAGATCTAAGTTGAATGCAAATCAGGACATGCTCTCACCTTCCCCCATCTTCCTTTGTCCTCAAAAACACATGTCAACAGGCCCCAAATGCAGCTCACAGTTTTACCCAAATTATTCTCATTTTAAGCTTATCCATAGTTTGCTAACATGAATAAATACAAATATAACTCTACAGCATGTACTTGAAAGATTTGATGGACAGACTAAAGAGAGGGAAGGCCATTCAGTGTTTCCCACATCATTAGATTCTACCTGTGGTTAAAAAACAGAGGCTATTGATGGGGTAACATGAGCAAAATGAGATCGTATTAGTTTGTTTTTTGTTAACAGTGGAAATACACTTTGTTCATCTAATTTGCCAACACATCACTGGAACTCGATAAGAGTTTGCTGGATAGCCACTTTTCCAGCATACATGCTGAATACTGCCAGTTATTGTCAGTGGCGTCAACAATGCTTTCGCTCTAATTGTCAGTGCTTTGAAAAATAACCAGATCACCAAAAAATGTTTTATTTAGTATTGTATAAGCTGTCACTGAAACTTGCTTGCCTTTTTCATTTTTCATTTTGCAACTCAAAATAGTTGCCTTGTCCAAATCACACAACTCAACAGATCACTGAAAGTGTTTTAGTTTATTCCAATCTGATTGATGCAGAAACAGAGAAGAGGCTCGAGCGGCAGCTACACATCGGGCTCATCAGGGGATAAATGCTGGGACCAGGACCTTTTTTGTGTCTAACACTGACTCAGCTCAGCAGGCCAGAAACAACCACTCACTGAGTCAATATCACCATACGGTGCATTTGAGACTTCCCTATTTCCAAAACAAAAAGCTGAGATTTTCCATTGAACTTCATATTCATTGTATTAAGGATATGTGTTGCTGTTAGAAATGAATGTTGGTCAAGCTGAAATGGACAAATTAAAAGTAGAGTAAACACATTGTAATTACATAGTGATTTTAAAATGTACATTTCAGAAAGCTATTTAGTCCCTCTCTCAACAATATATTTCAGTAAATGGAACAAATATTTGGATAATAATGAAATTATGGCAAACTATTTGTACCATTAGCCAAAAATGTCCACCCTGTCATTTTGGCTAATATTAGCATTTAATGAGCACATGGTGGACCTTCAGTTAGCACAATGATTCAGTTAGCAAGGTGACTGTGTACTGTTTAACACATATATTTCGAATTTCTGAACGTTTTTTTTATTAAATGACATTTCACTATAACAGAGTGGACATGTTAAGCTTGACAACATCCAACCACACACATGATATGATTAGAATTACGAAATATAAGTTGAAATACTTACTCTGCAACTAGCCAAAGTCTCAAGACAAAATGGTGGTAATGTCACTGAAAACATCAGATGTTTTTTTATGGGGCAGTTACCCCTTAATGACAGGGTGGACAGCAATGTCAGGGAGGGACACATGCAAAATGTTCAATATTATTATGAAAATAGAATATACATGATCAAAATTACTCGTTTTATCAAATATCTCATTGTGGACAATAAAACCATATAATTATTTTAAAAATGTAGTATCATTTAATCACTTATTACACACACTGTAGTTAGCAGAGCAGTGTGTGGGACATGCCAAACTCATATACATCCAATGAAAAAATACGGTATAAAATGAAGGAAACACATTTCAAGAGACTTATCATTGTACTGATATGTGTGTAAATGTTTTGCCTTTTATAATAACACCTCAGAGTTTCATTATTCTGCTACATTTTCATGATAACTGAGTGATTCTGATGGGGACACCAAAGTTACTTTATAGTGATATTGACTTCCACTGGCTTCATCTCACCTGTCATTTACAACTCATGCTGAAACGCTTGGAGTTTTACATGTAAAGGTCTTTAATGACATCCACTTAAACACAGACAGTGGCAGAACTTCAATGTTAGTATTATTAGATCTCAGTGCTGCGTTTGACACTGTTGACCACAGCATATTACTAGACCGACTGGAGAACTGGGTGGGACTTTCGGAAACAGTTCTAAATTGGTTTGAATCCTACTTAAAGGACAGAAACAACTTTGTTTCTATAGGTAAATACACATCTGAGTTGACAAATATGACATGTGGGGTTCCTCAAGGCTCCATCTTGGGGCCTCTTCTCTTTAATGTCTACATGCTACCACTGGCTCAGATAATGAAGAACAACAAAATAAGTTACCATAGCTATGCAGATGACACACAAATGTACGTAACAATTTCACCAGGAGACTATGCTCCAATTCAAACACTGAGTAAGTGCATTGAACAAATCAATGACTGGATGTGTCAGAACTTTCTCCAATTAAACAAAGATAAAACTGAGGTAATGGTTTTTGGAGCCAAGGCAGAACATATAAAAGTTAGCGCTGAGCTTCAGTGTGCAATGTTCAAAACAACAGATAAAGCCAGAAATCTAGGTGTAGTCATGGACTCTGACCTGAGTTTCAACAGTCACATTAAAACAATTACTAAATCAGCCTACTATCACCTAAAGAATATATCTAGGATTAAAAGACTAATGTCACAGCAGGATTTGGAAAAACTTGTCCATGCTTTTATCTTCAGTAGACTGGACTACTGCAATGGTGTCTTCACAGGTCTCACTAAAAAATCTATTAGGAAGCTGCAGCTGATTCAGAACGCTGCTGCTCGAGTCCTCACTAACACTAAGAAAGTGGATCACATCACTCCTGTTCTGAAGTCTTTACACTGGCTTCCTGTGTGTCAAAGAATAGATTTCAAAATACTGCTGCTGGTTTATAAAGCACTGAATGGTTTAGGCCCAAAATACATTTCTGACCTCCTGCTAAATTATGAACCATCCAGATCTCTCAGGTCTTCAGGGACTGGTCAGCTTTCTGTCCCCAGAGTCAGAACTAAACATGGAGAAGAAGCGTTCAGTTATTATGCTCCAAATATCTGGAACAAACTCCCAGAAACCTGCAGGTCCGCTGCAACTCTGACTACTTTTAAATCCAGGCTGAAGACTTTTCTTTTTGTCGCTGCTTTTAATTGAACTATTCATATCTTAGACTGCACTGTAACTTTTATCCATGTATTTTTTTCTTTTAATGTTTCTTTTATTAGCTTTTCTTTTTAATGACTGATTTTAAATGCCATTTTCTTAATGTCTTTCATTTTTTGTAAAGCACTTTGAATTGCCTTGTGTTGAAAAGTGCTATATAAATAAACTTGCCTTGCCTTGCCTTGCCTTGCCTTGCCTTGCCTTGCATTTGCTCGTCCACTATTTGTTTATAGGACTGACATCCACATTGACTTCTAATCTGCTATTAATACATTATCTTACCTCTTTCAAAACATCAGTGCTTTCACATGATTTATGTCAATACCCTGTGCTGTTGTAGCAACACTTCATGACATATCTGAAAGGGATCTGTGTGTTGCTTGTGCTGCAGAATCAAGTCATTTTTAACAGAGAGAAAACACTTTTATTTTCACAGTGCTGTTGATCTTTCTTTTACCCTGGGGATAGGTGATGAAACGTCTTGTGGTGATAGATGTGTGTATTTTTCTCATATTCTTTTTACTGAGTGACATAGCATCATGGAGTTAGAATGCCAAAACAGCGTGAGCAACCTGAAAATTATTTTTTATGGATGCTTTTGTCAGGACTTATTCAACGCATATAAAACCACAGCATTTGGTTAAAAAAGGAATGATTCAGTTGGGAACAACTGAGGCACACTTTTAGTTTTTTCTCTTTACCCAATGGAATAAATGAGAATCAGTCAGTGGTCAATCTTACATTAGAAGAAAATGTAACCTTCTCAGAAATAGTACATTTTTGATTATCTCATATTTCACATCTACCACAAATAAAGTAGTATTGATTTTCCTCGGGTGTGCTGAGGCTGCTTTATACTGACTGCTGCGGCTCTGTCTGTGCACAGCGCAGTGAGATTGACAGAGGCTATGTGAGCAGCCAGTTAACTAAGTGAGTGAATAAATCTCACGATAAGATATTAGTATGGCTGAAAAAGAGCTGCAAAAAAAACGAGAAAATGAAAGCCGAAGATCCGAGTAAAGCGTTATAAACCACTAAGCTTGTTAAAGTTCTGACAGCTCACCTGGTAGCTGCCAGAGGCTCCAAATCCATTCAATAAGATGAACAGGAACACTTCCAGTTGTTTGTCTTTCACAGAGAATCCATTAAAAAGTTCCCTCTCCCCTGGTTTACAGTGCAGTCTACTTGTACCCAATAAATCATGCCCCTGTCTTGGGCTTCTGCCTATTGTGTTCTCCCATTAGTACTGAGTCATGTTAACAATGTGCCTAGTACACAGTTATCATATATTGCACAGGGTGATGATGGCAAACATCAATCAACTACAAATAACACATCTAATTAACCTGAGGCTTCAAGCGCTCCTGGAAGAACAAACAATATATAATATCTGGAAAATGAAAAATATATGCTAATAATACAAAAAAAGTTACTCAAAAGAAGATAAACGGAAGAAGTTTTCTGGCAAATCTTTTTCTGCTAACCCAAATGCTTTGCTATACAGACTAAAAAAGTGATCATAAGGTTATTTGAAAGCTAAAGGTGTTGATTGTCAGTCATTATGAAATCTCTCCCGTCTAAACATCTGCGAGTCCTCACCTGTTACCTGTGCATGACATTTAAGCCATGAGGAAGCAAAACAAAAACGATTTTAGTGCAATTTTTACGTTTTATTACAAAAGTAAGTTATCCACATGTTAGAGTCGTCTTCTATATAATAAGACTCGCCTTTTGTTCATTGTCTGTCTTTTACAGAGGTGTAACAGAAGCTGTTACTGGGAGTCTCGAAGTGCCGCAATTACTGAAATAAGATATTAATGTTCAAAGGTGGTTCCCAAAGCAACATGATTTTAATTGAAGCAACATGATTTTAATTGCACCCCTGTATTGCAATCCAAGGGAGAATACTAATTTACAGCTGAGGGAGAAAGACACAAAGTGGATGTGAAGTTAATTGAAGAAGATACCAGGCCAAATGAGAAAATCATAGAGCCTGTCTTAATCTGTTTTACTCGCACGCAAACACACACACGTTAAAAAATAAAGTACAATAAAGGTGTAATTGAAACAACCAAAGGCTAAATCTTTTACGACGATGCAAATCTTGAAACATTCAGCTCCTATAATTAACAACCGATGAGCACACTGTATGTATGACTCTCCTCTCGCTGTCAAATATTGCTGTCCTGAGTGCAAATGTTACTTATTCACTTCTCAGAAAAGACCTGACTCAAAAAAAGGAAAAACAGAGCCCAACTCGGTTCTGACATACTAATGAGGACAGTGAATTTGGAAGAGTAAGTATCCAATTTCAGAATGACCAGAAATCCGCCATCTCCCTGATTACAGAGGCGTCAGTTTGCTGCTTCGCTCACTTCCCCCCCGCAGGGCGGAGATTAAATGCAAAATTATTGGACATCTGTCATATTAAAGAAAGTTAAAATGTCCCTGGGTCTTTTGAGATTGCGGGAAATGAAATTACAATGACATGACAAAATGGAAGCAGGTGAGGCAGCTGTGGAGTCTGTCAGTGCTGCAATATCAAAAGTATTAAATCAGATGTTTTACAGCAAAGTCCTCCTCTCTCTCTTTTTGTATCTGCATTTAATTCTTTCTTTCTGGCTAGTCTCAACTCAAACACACAATATACTTCTGTCTCCGTCTTGTCTCTTTCTATGCCATGTTAATTCTGTCATAAATCATCCTGTGACAGTGACTGAATTGCTTTTGATTGTGATCTCGCCGCTTCCTTGTACTATTGTGTTAGTTCCTTGATGTAGCCCTTTTCGCTGAAACTTTATCAAGGCTTACTTCTCAAATGCTGAATAAGGTCCTTTGAAGGGACCCTGGTTTTAAAGTTGTCTTTGATTGTAGAAGGTTTTAAAAAATATACTTCCAGCTTGGTCTTTCATTTGGTTGCCTTGCTCATTCACTCTGTGCTGTTTGGAGTCTGCTTCAGTCTTGTGTGAAAGTAATGTGAATCTGTTACATGCATGGAGGACCTGCAAGCTGATTAATTACATCTCTAACAGGCTCTACCTTTGGGGGTACTGCAATAGCATCCTCAGGATGGGCTTGATTTAAGCTCTTGCAGCATTTCACCCACGATGCCAAGAGGAAGGTCAGTTCAAGGGAGATATCCGAGGAGGGGAGCAGGAGAATGAGAGACTTAACACCAGGTGATTGATGCAGGTGGTAATTCAACAACATTCCCTCAAGGACAAGGTGTTTGGCCTTAAAGTAAATAAGTAAATGCACATCCCCTAATGAGATAGACCCATCAAGCCATCAACTTTGAACTCTGTTGCGGTGAAGCTCTACAGGAGGAAGATGAATTACCTTTAAGTGCAGAAAGGTAGTGCCCAGAACCTTTTGGGGCCATTGATAATACCTCCAATCCATCCAGAAAATATTCAAACACACTCAATGTATTCTGATTTCCTTAAAGATTTAACATGGTAAGAGGAAAATGACAGCCCTGTGCTATGAGTGATGGCCTGATGAGTGTTAGCTTTATTTACAGGCTAATGGGTTTGAACAGCAGCACAGAGGGACCTCCGAGGCAGCTAGCCATATGTGAATATCATTTACATTTGCTGCTAGATTTATGAAACGTGGAATGGGCAACTCAGTCTGGAGAGGTGCTGAGCACAAATTCTTCCTATACTAAAAAATCCAGTCTATATTTTGTGACTTTTTTTAAGTTTGTGAAAGGCATTCAAACAGCCGACGCTGCACTGGTTGTACGGCATCCTCCACTTTGCAAGGAGACCAAGTCTGAGTCTCTAATCTGTTTCTTTTGCATTCAGCAGAGATGTGGAACTTTTGCGAGAGAACCCTTTAAACTGAGCAGGCTGTGTAAAACATTTGATAAGAAATGATTTATTTGTATGTGTAACCTATGAAAATTCAAATAGCCCGTGGACACAAAAGATAGCGGCGTTTACACCGGGAAGCCACACAAAGATAACTCCTTATTATTCTCCCACACAAAGAACAAAATAGTGCGGAAAGGCAAAGTTCATTCAATTCAACTTTTTTGCATTTATTAGACAGCATTCCAAAAAAAAATCCAGTTTGTATATTTGAACAATTATTTTCTGTTCCTTTGTGTCATTTAAATTAGAGACATTGCTGTACAACAACGGAGTAATGAAATATACAAACAGTCAACACTATAAAAAAAATTCTGTGAGGCATTGTGACATTTTAATTACTTAGCTCACACATCCTTGGAGTTCAGCAACTAATCAATCTCCTACTTCACCTGCCCCAGGGATCTGCTCCATCAGCCCCCCTCCGCCTCTCCCTGCTCCCTCCTCAGTATGTTTAACAGCAATCAGGCTAAATTAGTCCTTGAAAATTACAAGTATGATTGCAGAATGAAGCGGCATCGACTTCCAATTTTGTGTAATAGATTTCCATCAGGTTTTTTTTTTCAAAACAGGCACTTAGCAATAAGGATCATGCTTTAGCTACCGTTTGCTTTTTTAAACCATCAAAAACATATACAACAAAGGGTTTGTGAAGTTTTATGGACACTTTTTAGATTATATAATGCAATACTTTAGCATTCCACAATACATGACTTATTTATTTGCTTAAAGGTTGTTCCTGAATGAAACACTTTTTTTGGAAAAATATGAGAATGAAGAAAGGTGATTGAAGATGAGAAATGATTGTATATGTATGTATACATGTAAATGTATGTAGGAATAACTTGCATAATGATTTAAAGGACAATCATTGATCAAGTAAGAGGTGGGAATTAATAAGCATTTGCTTCCTCCTACTCCCTTTCGGACACATATGATTTATTATTATTATTAATATGAAGACTTTTTTTTGTTTTTTTTTGTTGAATATACAAATATTATCATGAATGTGGATAAATACTGTATTATAACAATACGGTATTCTGTTTTTCACATTTGTTATTTGTTGTTTTTTAATCTGTTCGAAATAAAGACTGAAAGAAAGAAAGAAAGAAACAGCATGCCATGTATCTAGTGCTTACTTTAAGTGCCAGAGTTTTAACATCATTAAGTCCTTTCAGAGGTTTAATGATAATTTAACAAGGAAAATGTCATGGGTGATTTTAGTGATTGAAAAATAATAGAAATAGTAGATGTTGCTCCGCTGATGTGAAATAGTGAGAACATTTCTCCAATGTGGCAAACTGTCCTCTATTTTGTAGATATAGTGGGGTGGATATGTGCCAGACGAAGACAGTAAACATTCTCTTGATGTTAGTTAAGCTAATAGGCCATCCCTGGAATTTAAATGGCTGCTGTACATTGCTCTTTGACATAATTCCTCATCCCAACAAAGCCCCAGAAAGACCATAACGGCACATGTGGCACTGCTTCATTATGCTTAATTTTTGTTTTTATGAGAAACAACAAAAGCCAAGAGTTGTATTTTCGGCGGAACAAAGATCATTAGTTGGGTGATTAGCACTTGTGTTTATTGGGGTCATGGGAGACGCAGTATCTCTGCAGAACAATGTCATTAAGATCTTATCGAGGATTAAACCTGTGCCTCCTGCTCGCTGTGAGTTCATTGTCTCACTCACTGCTGTCGCTGCCAAATTCCAGAGAGGATGGGGTTTATCATGCCATCATTGTGCAATTAACATTTTGGATTTTCACTGCCACCCACATACGGGACTCCTTCAAATAAGAATAAATAATCACAGACGCACACATCAGAGTGCAGGTAACCAACATCTTGAAGCCACTCATCACTCAGTTCAGGCAGAGTTTATAAACCTACTGTATATTCTCCATAGATGCTATAGCTCGCGCTGTGAGAACACCTCAGGGGGGAGACAGCCAGTCTGTCTTTTCACAAACAAAGGGAGTGAGCGGTGAAGCTTCCCCGCTGTCTCCATGTAACTCCAGCTGGTGTGGGGGTCCCTAGAGCAAGGCAGGCCCTTTTCAAGCCATCTCGGGTGAGCTGATAGGTGAAGAAGGCTTGTTGGGGGAGTCATGGGAGCGTCTGGAATGTCATGGATCTGTTGTCTTTGAGTAAAAACCATCACCGGTGGAGGCATGAATCCATGACAGGTAGTTGAAGGGTGGTGAGGCACGATGTTTGAAATATAATGCAGAGGGAATTGTTTTCAAGGTAAAGCACACCCTATGACTGAGAGAGGAAAGTAATGGAGGAGCTGTGAGATGGATGTCTTCTTTAAAGTTGACTCAAGATTGTATTAATCTAATGAACCATTGTGGATGTGTTTCATACAAATCATCCTTTTGAATCAAGTGACCCTCCAAAGCATGTTTTTGTATAGCCTTTTATTACAGGCAGGACCCACAAGTCTTCACAGAGAAAACACAGCAATAGAGAAATGAGGCAGAAGAAAAGGAAAAACAAAGATGTAATAAATTGTACAACAGGTCAGAGCAAACAAACAGGCCAACCGTATCTCATTGTGACTCCCCATAGCCACATATATGAAAAATGGATAAGTCATTTCTGTGCTTCCCTAACAAGCAGGTTGAGAAAGGTTCTTACACGCATAACCTATTCGCTTCGGTTGAACCATGTAAGTTCATGCGGGTCAAATGAACAGCACTACAGATGTGAAAGTGATGATAAGGAGTTGCAGTTACTCTGGTTTCATACAGGTATTGATGGGACAGTTTTGGCACTGCGTCCTGCAGGATCAGCACAACATCTGACACTGGGTCATGCAGCACTTGATGCTTCTTCTTACTGTTCAATATATGTTTACATCTCAGTCTTGTTGTCTAACCGCCAGCCTAAAGAAACAAGACTAAACAAGAAAGTTGTCAGAAAAACAAGTGGTTGAAGAAGAGGAGAATATAGTTGCCAGGGTTTATTGTCGTGGTAGAAACAATAAAAGTTAACATGCTAATTTACTTTATTTTCATTACTTTCTTTAACTTTGTTTTTTTCATTTTCATTGTTTTTAAAAGTATGGGTTGTGCAGTTACTGTTACCAGCATATAAACACTTGTTGTTGTTGTGTTGTGGAACTACAAAAGCTCAAGTTGCCTTTGAAGTTTTTCTCTCGCTTCTGTTTTAATGGCCACTTTAATTTTGTCTATTTATTGGGATGTGAAAGTTTGCACTGCAGTAACAAATGAGTTGATTAAAGCAAGAACAGAATACTAGGAGCACCAGAAATATACAGACATATATTGTAAGCAAGGCAAACATTTGAAAATGATTCATGTTTTAAACTTGAAGATTTCTATGTGTATGTATTTGAGACTGCTCTTCATTCCTTTATCTATTACTGTAGCAACCTTTGTTCAGCAATATTGATTCTTGGCAATTCATACGTGATAGTTGATATATAAATTAATTAGGAATTCACACTATAATATACTATGATTAAATAGAACACTTCCCTTGTTTAACCTTTTAATAATTTAACACATTTTGAAAATAATAAAATGGTATGAATATTAAAGTTAGCAATAATCATAAAATAGAAGAAATTATACGATATTTCCTGTCGTATAATAAATCGTTTTGAAAGAGTGCCAAGTGAAAAGCCTTACCTGTTTTTTGTAAAGGTTATGCTTGTAGAGAACAGACTGTGTACAGATGTTGCAGGGGAGTAGCATTTAAATGAACTCAGGAGGAACATGCAGATTTTAAGTTCCTGGCATTAGTACTTTTTCACTGTGTTTACATCCATAACTCTAACTGGGAATTAACCATACTACCTCTTCATCACATAATAGGATGAATATTTCAAGGCGTATAACAGAACAATTAGTGTGCAAACTCCAAATATCCTCAAGGTAAATTCTACAAACAGCGACCCTTCAAAGGCTAATTTAATGTGCCATTTCAGGTCTTCCGCCATAACACATGGCTGTCGCACAGCAACTGAAAACGATTTCCAAGTGTACAAACAACAAGACAAAGAAGCGCCACAAATAGAAACATCTTCCTGTCTTTTCTGCAGGTCCATTTTGCCAGAGATCTCTTCGTAGTCTGTCTCATCTCTCACTCCCTCGAGGTTACCCGGAAACAATTTGTCAAGCTATTTTTCCATCTCATAGCCTCCGGGAGCTATAATTTGCCCCGGCAGCGGAGCAAATGGGGGCGAGTCGATCCACGTGTTGAGATTTGCTGTTGGCCAGGTCGAGATGAAATGCTTGTTCACGCTGTACACTGGGTAGGCTATTGGGCCTGGAGCAATTGGCCGGTAAATTCTACCCAAAGCTCGAACAACAGACCAGCAGGGCTCTTCAGCGCAAGAACAGCTGTGACAACCGCTCACCGCTGATATGTTCAGGAAGCTAACCAAATACTTCTGAGTTCATTTGCATTAGCAAACCTGCTGGAATATTAGAAGCCACTCGAGCAAATTAGCTTTATTTGCTCAATATTAGATTGAATTTTCCTCTTGTTTTATTCAATGTATTTCTGCATTTTTGCTGCTCCTTGTTTTCCTACCTTTTGCTTAAATCACAATTAATTTAACTTTTTGTTCACTAATGCCTAAATTGTGAAAAATAAACAGATATTAAAGTATACTCAGTTTAGCCTTTCTGCTGCATAAAGTAGCTACATTGCTAAAATGCATTATTTCCATAACATGTATACTAAAGGCACCAAAAATAATCAGTTATGTTTTTCAAATGCCTTTTTGTGTTCATATCATCTTTCATCAAAGTCAAAAAACCTCTTTGTCCCCGCAATATCTCAGTCCTATAATGTGCAGCCTTACTGTACTGCATGTAGTGCTATAACATCACAGTGGGCAAAGCCACACATAAACAGTTTTTAGTATTTCTAAAATCACTCACTCACATTAATCATATTGTCAGTTGTATACTGTAGCTGGATTCAGTTTTAACATCTTAGAGAAAAATAAGTCGGAGACAATCTTTACAATCTCAAACAAAGCCTTCAGTAGATGGAAAATTATCTTTTTAAGTGCACAAGGCTCTGCAGTAACAACGCAAAGTAATTGTCAGCCCCATGTTATACCTCCTCCACACTTTACAATCCTTTGTTCCCTTAACAACGTTGTGTTATTTTCTTCTCTATGAATAAAAAGTTGCAGTTTTTTTAATTAATTTGGTTTGAATATAATATCAAATTAAATGAACCTTTGTTAGAAACGACTTTCAGCACTGGCATTTTAACTTCTGTTATGGTTCTTCATAATTCAGATTCCCTTTTTGAACTGAAAACACTCATTTAAATTGAAAATGAATCTTGAAGGATAATGATGAAGTGCTTAATCTGACGGCACATTGAGTTCAGAACCTCAGTGCAGACAAAGTGAAGTTTCTTTGCAGATACTGTACTGCAGACAGCTCCTCTTCCCTTTGTGTATTTGGAACAGAACAACAACCCTCATGTAGCTGTTGTTGAAGCTCTATGTCCCCTGAGGTGCTTCTGTAATTCAGCATTGTGTTTCAACATCCACTGCAAAACTTCACAAACTTTCCCACTTCACCATTTTTCGACTTTCTATTCTTTACAAAATAGTTGTGCTAATGGAGAAAAAGCAGGCAATTTTGACGCAAAATGTGAATAACTCCAACTTAATTTACTGTTCTGTAGTACTGTATGCATTATCATATCATGTGCAATGGATGCTATTAACATGCGCATTTAAATGACCTTTATGTTTTAAATGGGCTATCAAATTGGCAATCTAGCCATCATAACAATCTAGACACATTATATTTATCTTTTAAAATAAGTATACAGCTTTATATGTAATGGAAGTTATATTTCCAAATTGATATTGTTCAATGGATTAGCCTTGCTTTTTTAGTGAAAAATATTTTGTACCTTTTAATTTCCTTACAATTTAGTTTTGCTGAGGGAAAAAAACCCAGCAATTTGTTGACTCAATGTAAAAATATCTTGTCTTAATTGGCTGTTCCTCAATATGCACATTACATCATGCACCGTGGGTGGTATTTCACATTAAGATCTTCAAGACACATTCAACCCATCTCCTTACATAAATATACAGCTATATGTGTAATGGAAGTTAAAACAAGTTTGACACACCAAAGGCGGGTCCCTGAATGGTAAACAGATATATTGGTCTTGCGAGCTCCTTTATGGATTATGAGCTTTGCTTTATCAGTAGATTGGAGCACCGGTAGCGTAAGCATTTTAATGCAGCTGGGAGTGTGTGGGCAGAGAAAGGCATCGTAGCTCAGGGCCAGATAGATCTGTCAGGTTCAGCATGCACAAACAGTCACACGTGCGTACACACACATACATGCAAAGTTGAAAACAAAGACATAACATCTTGAATAATGCCACTCTCAGTCTCCACCAGACTCAGGGACAGTTTCATCCCACTGGCAATAAGAATGTTAAACACCTGAACTTTTGAAATAACATACATAACATTCATCTGTTTAAAACTCACATATATCATCAATATTCCAACTACTGTATAGACTACTCTGCACAGTTTCTATCATATTCTGATTCAATTTTATTTTATTTACTTGTTCTATTTTATCTGTTGTATTGTGTTGCACTGTTGGAGGAGCCTGTGACCTAAGATTTTCATTGTCATAACAATACCGTATGCACACATTACAATAAAAGCCTTGAAACGTGAAACTCTCTATACTGTACTGTTCAACACGGTTATTAAGTTACTAATTTGCTCTCACAGGTACGCACTTCTGTCAAACATTGTGCTCTAAAGGACTTAGAGCCACAATGGGGGGTTCTACTCAGTGTGGCAGCGGATGCCAGAAACATGGCACAGGTCCATAACTTTCAGAGTATTTGACATGTACAGGAAACCCTGACTCTGCTCTTTGCCGCTGGTCCTGCTTAATATTTCAAATGCAGCAATCTCTCGTAGTTGGGCAGAGGGCAGGGCTGCCAGCAGAGAGCAGGACCCTGAGCTGAGACTTGAGCAATGACTCGCCGCCCCTGAGCTCCCTGCTGCCGTCGCCCATGCAGCTCGGAGCAGATCCATCACGGCTGTAGCTCCAGCACTTTTACAAATTCTGTTGGAAAGAGAATGAATTGTTTCCTTGACGCATTTTTCTCCACATTCTTTATTTTGGCATTTTTTAAAAGATTATTGAGTACAGCCGAACACCTGCGTATGTGAGAGCGCTGAGAAAAGTGATGAAGAGTAAATCTGTAACAATATAGTGGCAATTCTGAGGGACATTTAAAAAATATTTGTGAAACCTTCCTCAGCCACAGGATCATTACTGTGCAATGTGTTATAATTGGCCCTGCCATTGGGTAAAATGTTGTTTCATGCTTTAAGTCCTGTTTAATATTACTGTTTTATGTTGTTACTCACTTTTTCTCTTGTTTCTTGTGGTTTAGCCTGCCACTTTGGATTGTCTGCCCCCACCTAATTAGTTTCACCTGTCCCTTGTTAGCCCTGCAGTCACCTGACATCCAGCACACCTGTTCCCCCTTCCCAATTAATCACTTACTTTTTATAACAGCTTTGTTCCTTTGTTCTTGTGTTGCATTCATGTATGGAGTTGTGGATTCCTGTTATCTGCCAGCTGGACCTGCCTGCCTCTAAAACGTATTTTTTTTAAATTTAAATTACCTTCATTGTATCTGCTCATCTCAGAGAGTGCATTTCGGTCCTTCCTGTCTGTCTTGCTCTTCAAACCGAGACAGAATGAGACATAAAAATGGCATCAGGTACAGATTGTCGGTCCCACAAACAAAACCCCTGAAGGATTTTCTGCTCTAACAGACTCAATGATTGAGATGAGCCATTCAGTTATCTACTGTGTAGCAGGTGGATGTGTTCAAACCACAATAGGAAAATAAACTAAGGCACATTTCTCTTTACTTTATCAATATTTAGTGTACACGACAATTAGTGTTTGTTTAGTTGCTCCGCTTGCAAAGCGGTACATTGTCTCCTTGGTTATGGGTTAGTTTGGATCGGGGCTTTTTCTTTTTGGAATATGCATTGTCTTTCTGGCTGTAAATATGTTAGTCTGTCTGCAAGCTCTCTGATAAACTATAGCAGCATGTTATGGGTTATTCAGAACAGCAATAAGCAGATATGTGTTATTTAATAAGATTGATGGTTGAATGAATACATAGTATCAGATGATGTTCAAAAAAAGTGTTATTATGTAAGTTTAGGATAGCCCAAACAGCAATAAGAACCTGCTTCTCTTTGCTTCAGCAATTATTTTGTCTAAAATGTCTAAGGCAGCTTTATATCACCCTCGAGAATAAATATCCTCATCCCAGCCCTTTTTAAAGTTTTCGGAAATATAAAGTATAAAAACGAAATTTGCTCTTCATTGATTCAAACTGGAAATCTGTTCATTCAGCATATCTTTTTTAAAGTTCGGTGTATCAGTGTGAGCTTCACAATTTCATTTGTACTGCAGGGATAAATCTCTTTTCATAGTGTTCATAGTTCACTGTGTAGGTTATGTTGTTGCATTTTCTTTATAGATTGCAGATGCACCATGCTATGCCCTGATGGGAAAACAAATTGCGACTTGTTCATCTGTGCCCTGAAGTGCATTATGCCTGGCTGCTACTCTGGTATCAATAGATAAAGTCCAGATAAGATGACTCCCAAGAATCCCGATGTGATGTTTGCCAATATGACACGCTGCGAAGATATTATTGATTTGACAAGAGTGCTCAGAAAGTTTAAGACAGAAAGATACACTAACGGAGAACTTTGTTTCCCATCAATCATAAAGGAATGCCTCCATTTGTCTCCCTGTCAGCATAATGTCCTTGCTGATGTCATTGTTGAGACCCTATTATGGTTATCAGGATACTACACCCTGTGTCAAAATGATGATGAGAATTCATGCCATGTCTGCTTCTACTGAAATTGATTCTAAATAATTCTCAAGGGTAAAAATTCAAGAGATATTTCATTTGTTTTTCTCACTAGCCTACATTAAGATATAACTATAATAAAGGGACTTTTCCACCTCTGTGAGCAGCTTTTACGATACAGTATATGTGATACTTTTAGCCAATGGAGTAAAATAAATGTATTATTTTCTCAAGATGTATGAATTGAAAATGAACAGAAAACAGCCAAATTAAGGTTACATAGTTTTGTTTTCAGAGAGAGTGTTTTTAGGTTGAACATGTGTAGGGGATAACAGCTTGAAACAGCTGTATATGTGAATCTTCTCACTTTTATTATACAAGCTATCAATCAAATTCAAATGGACTGTGCATTTAAAATCTGTTTTACAACCTGTGTTACCCCCCTCTATCTAAACAAAGGCCAAGTATTTCATATTGGTCCCAGCAGTGATGTGCGCTGTAATGTACTGTACCATAATAACATTGACCCTTGATGCCAGTTTTCACAGCTGAAGCCGACTCCCCGTTGTTTCAAATCATTCTGCTTGTGATTTATCGACAAACCTGCTCGCTATGTTGTAAGTGAGATATCATAGCCCACACAGCAGTGCTGTCCAAACCTGCAGCTTTAAAGGTCAAAGGTCAGAAGAGTCTCGAGCTGTCAGATCAATATTTGATTTCCCTGGGGGGGTTGAGCTCTTCCTTTCACACTTAATTTACCTGGACCAAAACCAGTGGAGATGAGTTATTGTTGTCTTTCTGAGATTTAAAAAGTAATATATATGTTTCAAAACCTTATTTTTAAAGCATAATTTAAATGTGATGATGATGAGCAACACATTCAAGTAAACATATTAATAAAATTATCTGAAGTGCAGCCTCTAGTTTTGAGGCAAACTAATCTTGGTATTCAGTGAAAAGCAGTTCTGGTCAAATTTAAGTTTTTAATCAGTAAATATGCATTTTTGAAGTATGGTGTAAAAAAAACCGACACTTGTTTTCCTATTCTTCTATCCTTAGTATTCATGACAGGGTAAGAGACGACTCTGCTAGCTAGCAAGGGCAGACTAATTCAAATGTTTTACAACAAGAGCCTTCATACTACACTATGTCTCAAACATTCACCAGAGGAAGGAAAAACAAAACAGCTACACCCTTGGGAAAAATAAACAAGGGTGTGATAAATTATGCACTATTCATGAATTATATATAAAGAAAAAAAAGGAATCGAAGGTTAAGCCATAGCAAATAGTTTGAGGAAAAAGTAGACGGAATATTCTGTCTCAGGTAAAGGTCAACATTTTTGTGGCTAACCTAAATTAACCTTTCTTAAACCTTATCTTAAACTATTCTGAGCCTCGGTCCATAGCCACATTGTGCTGATTGGGTATTCAAACACACACACGCTGGGAAAATACAATAAAGAAGATGACAAATGAAAACAAATCGCCACCATTCCTGGAGCTGAATTCCATTAGAAAATTGTAAAATTAACACTTAATTGAGGAGATAAATCAAATGATTGTGCCTCTAAGTGAAACACAATAACAGTCTAAATGAAATTAGGCACAATGGTAATGAAAACACAAGCCTTTTCTCTTCAATTATTAGTCTAACCTTATTTCAATATTGATGCTCCTCAAATTAAGGGTTTAATTTCCTTTTTTTGTATTTCTATAGGGCAACTTGGGTATGATTTTGGTTTCAGCTATACTTGAGAGATAGGAACTGCACTGCACCTAACCCAGGAAATGTAAAGGAATAGAAATGAGAGAGTAAGTTGTGTAAAAAACTTCAGAACAATTAGAGTCCCTGTTTGAGGAGTTTTCTGGCATGGGCTCAAACGGCTCTCTGCTCGATCTTTCCGCTCTGATTTGTCAGCCCGTCCTGATTCAACACATCGGTGCAGAAAGAATTAACACTTCTGAAAATACGTAGAATGATAATTACAGGTTGTCACTATTCACCCCGTTCATTGAAGTGACTGGTGTAATTGGTTGTGGGGAATCCAACCGTGTAACACCTCTTCAGCCTGTGCCGACAGTATAACACACTGAAGTTTACTGTCAGGAGATCGAAGAGCTGAGCGGCCTCGCTCTAACATCTACAGATTAAACCCCTCACATTTACAAGAGACAAATACGTTCAGGCCGAAACAGTTAAAGTCTAACAGTGCTACCCTGTGTGAAACTACAGTACCATCAGATTGCATTGCTAAGACTGCTGAATTACACTGATAAATAAAAAGATCTTAATCGCAATCCTATTATCTGATTTAAAAAAGAGGGTCAATAACCATTCCTAGAAAAGAAAAAAGAAGATATGGGAGAGAGATAACACTAAACAAAGGATCCTGGGTTATATTGAACCCATTGCATGCCCCATGGTTGGGTTTTGAGTGTTATTAGTTTAGAGCCTAATTGCATAGGATTTATGCAAACAAGGCTGAAAAGTGGAATAGAAAATGTGCCTCACAGGTGCAGCTTTCTGCTGCTGTCTTGAATACCCAAAAAGCTCCACCATTTAAACATTGTATTCTTTTAGGTTTTGGTCATGGATGCTTTATCAAAAGTATCAAAGAAAGATACTTCACAAAAGTTGCATGGATTGTGGACCAATGCAGTGCCTCTTAAGGCTATGTGTAGGGTTGTAGATGTGAATGTGAATCAGCCTTAAGTCAAGAAAAGGCAAGGAGCTGCGTCAGGTGGGGGCATTTGGTTCAGGTACCTGGTGGATGATAAGATGCTAAGAAGGATGGTTAAACAAATCTATGAGTTTTAAGGCTTATCAGGGGCACATTGTTTTAGGATTCTGCATGGCTTTAATGCTTTGACCCTCTGACAAGCAATTTACCAGAAATGTATAATGAATATCTTTGCTTGACAAGTCATCCTTTTTCTCTCTTTTGCATCCATTACCAGCGTCTTGCCCAAACTCTGGTGTCATTCAAATGAATGCAGGTAAAAGATTTGAGTTTAGCTATTCAAAAAATGTGCTTCATAGGGCCAATATCTGGGAAAATGTCATGTTTTATTTTTTAAGTAAGATCTATAGGGTATTTCTTCTGATTCATTTCACCGAAGCACATTCTTTTGAAGCAAATTCAACTTGCTATTGGGTTTTTCTGTGAGTGTGAGTTTGTGTATGTGTGTGAACATACACTTGTGTCAGTGCATGTCAACAGAGTGAAAAGTTTTTCCATTACGAGTTTAAGGTGAGCAGAGATTGAACAGAAGTTGCAATACCAGGGCGCTGCATTAACTGAGACATTGCCATTATAACCACATCAATGGAACTATATCATTTATCTGTCAGCGCTCCAAAAACCCAGCAGAGTGAGAGGCCGTTGCTACGGTTTGTATACAACTCCATAACAACAATTGTCAGCAGGGATTATGCTGCAAGGACTATTGCGGAAAAAAATCCTAACATTTGAAAGCACTGTCGCTCAATGTCAAGTTGTCCTCGTGTCCACTGTCAAAATGATTTGGTCAAGTAGTTGCTCTGTTTTATATTGCTTCATGAAAGGGTACTCTGCGTGTGCCCCTTGAGTGATGCTCTGTCTTCTCCTGCTCTCCTTGTCCTTCAGAGCAGTGGGCCTCTTAGGTAGTCTCTCTCAGAGGTGGTGAGAGATTATACGGGGACTGATTACCCAGCAGGCACATTCAGATGGCGCCCTGTGGCCTTTAGTGATGGAGCAGCCAATCTCGTCCTCTGGTGATCCCTGTGTTCGCTCCGAGCTGCAACAGTTGTTGTTTCTAGGCTTGAAAACACCACTTTGAGAACGGATGGATTTTGGAGTCTGTGGGATGTTTGATGTCAATAGTCTTCGATGTGAATTGCCCCCCATCTAGACAGTATGTCATTGGCTGAGGGAGTGTGCCATTTAGTGTGTTCTACTGGATGATTGTGAGGAAAAACAGTCAATAATCTATTAATTATAGTTTATGCGTGCTTGATTCTGTTTTGTTCTCATGCAGGCTCTATGTAAATCATTCATAAACATTCAGGTTTTTTTTTTAATATTGGTAAATTATTTCTAATAGCATGTTGCACCGGCATATGCGTTGTAAATATGCTGTATAAATACGACAGAGACTTATTGATTCCAGGCAGACACATTTATCATTGGTGTTCATGCCTAAGATATTGATGAAGTTTTCCCTCCACTGCAGAGGTGATTTGCATTTAAAATCTCATTTTTGTGAAGGTCAGGATAATTTATTTTTAGAAAGATAGACACGTATTTGTGTAATGGAATATTAATCACCTCACACCTGAGAAATGAATAGATGCAGTGGTGACATTTCCAAGATCTGCCTTTGTGGTAATAGCATCATTTAGAATTGATAAATAACCTACACTTTTAATGGAGTCAAAATAAGCTCACAAACAACTTGAGCATCATTAACTATTTTCACAGTTTAATTGTCACATATGGTTTCTAAATTATTCATGATTTAGTGCCACTCGTTTATTTTGCTCAGGCAGCGACCACTATGGAAGTTGATTGTGTCTTATGGTGCATTAAGATATATTACTATGCCTGTGTAATGTTCAGAAATAATTTCAATGGGTAGTTAAGTACCACCTGACACATATAATATGCCACCTTGAATATCCTCTCTGCTAAAAGCAACAGTTAACATTTTATACAATGAGATTACAGATGTTAATTCACTGCATTTGTCAAGTTTATAAAAAACAACCTGTTATTGTAGCCTGACTTTCCTTTCGAGGAAAATGAAACACTGCCATCCTAAATATAAAGGAGTTATGAATGTCACTATATATTCCCCCTACGAATGAGTCAGTCCCAGCTCCACGATAACAGAGGATTACTCCCAGCACATAAATAATATGAAGCACTTAAGTGTCATGATGCTGATGAACCCTCCCGCACTGTCACCCTTCTGTCCACCCCTTTGTTTGAAACACAGCAAGCTGACAAACAGGGACTCTGTGGGACTCGTGATCAAAATAAAGACAGAAGAAGGACATCTGAACAATCTCCATGGATCCTAATGCTGACAGCCCAGGTCTGATAGCATCTTCCATTTTCATCATGAACAGAAGTCTTATTTTACTGCCCTCCCCAATGCACCAATATACAAACCATTCATCAAGAAAAGGAACAGAGCTGTGGAGCGGATATTAGACGTACGGAGCAGAGGAAATAAAACAATAACACTGTCCCTTTTACAGGGCAGTGGGCTGGACCTCATCAAAAGACGATGAAGTGATGAAGAGAACAAGTCATCATTGTGGAGCATTGAGAGTAAATCAAAAAGCTGCCACACTGAATGATCTTGTCTGACTGAGCGTGTGATGAAATTAATTTATACAGTTTAATCTGTCGACGTTCTGCACTTCTGTGTGGTAAAAGTTTGTTCATAAAGTGAGATGAATTGCTCTTGACTTGATTTCCCTCTTTTTTTAAAGATACTGAAATTCTGATATGTAGCAATACAAATGAACAAAGCAACATTGATATGCGGGACATGCAGTAATATAATTATCATGTTTTTATAGAAACATATGTGGGAATCTGACGTCATTGTCACCTGACGGTGTCACCTGATGCGGTCACATGACCGGTGACCGGGTAAACAGGAAGCCATAAAAAGTTTGCCGTCAGTTCAAGAAAGTCTCTCTTGGCTGCCTGTCACTGGTCTTCTCCCTCTCACAAAGGGAGGAATAACAGTTTTAAGGTGGTTTTATGGTCTTTTAAATTAACTTATGCAAGTGGCTCATTTAGTTTGGTTTTATTAGGGTGCTCCATCTATGTATATACTCGCATTTTAGACTCTGTTACTAACTGTATATCTGTAGACTTGGTATGTCTTAAATGTCCGGTTAGGATGTATTAGAACGAAATCTAAAATGAAAATTGTAAATAAGCAATCTGTATGTAAAAAACCACCTGTATGTAAATTGTAAATAAGCCATCTGTATGTCAAATATGTCTTAAATGATATGATGAATTGGAAATGGGGGACCCTGACAAGACAAAAGTCTTTCTCTGGTCTGCATCCCCTTAACAATTGTATGTTTTGAGCTGTACTGTACCCAATATACAAGCTGTTAATACACTTTTCAATCAATCAAACCATTGACGGAGGGAAACTCTCCCGACAGGCACAAGACCGGGTCTGTTATGAGTAATTTGCTTTTAAATGGCGTTTTTAAACCGACGTTTTTAATTGTGTTTTAAGCAACTTATTTATGTGTTTTACAGAGCTTAATGTACACAACCGGTCCAGCTACCCGGGATATTAAGTGACCATTTCCCCGGCAGGATTAAGCTGAGTTGGAAATCTACTCTGTGGAAGTATGCCTGGTTTTTAACTCTTTCATTTTATATTGAGTTGGTGAATGAGGCTCGCAACTAACATGTTATGTTGTTTCCTTTTCAAAAGGACCAGGCCAGCCACTGTCCTATAGTGTTTCTTGTGTATTTTCTTGTTCATTTTCTTCATGTGCAGTGTATGGCAGTATAATCATTTTATTGTTTGTGTCGTAGGTTGCGCTCCTCTGCGGCGTAGGACTGGGCCCGGGTGGAACGCTGCCTGCCTTCAGTGTAGGGACTGCACGGTGTGACACTTTCTTTTCTGTATGCTAAATATCTCACTGTTATTATTGTATAGAGATTGTGGTTTAGATATTGCATGCTTATGTGTATTTGTAAAGCGCTTTGAGCATCTGGAAAAGCGCTATAATAAATGTAAGGAAGTATGTTGTTTTGGTGTGTGGCCTTTCTTGTTTTTGTCCCTCGCGATTAGCAGGCACTGCAACCCAGCGGACCGGACCGGCCCAACTGAGGAGGGTAATTTATATATGTGTTGAATTATATTTGCCATTTTTATACTTTACATGAATTGACATTTTAAACCGTTTCCAACACTTGTTAAATAAAGCTGTGTTATGTTTTTGGAATTCATGCCTCTGTCATAATTGAACCCATTAAGGGAAGCTTTAAAATCAATCCACGACTTACATTTAGGGTCCATGGGTTCCTCCTGCCCCTTAGCAGGAGGTGGCGTTGTCAGTGACTAGCTTTACATACGGTAACCTCAGTCACGGTTACCACACATATATGTAATGTATGCTTCTGCATTAGAGCCAGACAATTACATTGCTAAAGACAGCATCATCTGTAGGCCAATGAAATTAAATGGGATTGTAGAGGATTATGCCGAAAATAAAGGAGGGAGTAAAATGCATTATGTGCAGATTACAGTAAACCCCATAATCAGTTTGTCCTAAATGGGCTTTGTTCTTCTGGAGCCACAATCCATCTGTCCCTCTGGGACATTGTTTCTGTGATGCCATCTCCAGCTGTTAGTGTTTAGGAAAATCTCACAATATGTAATTTAATTTCACCAGCACAAAAATCATATGCTGTGTTCATCCACAGGTATCCTTGTGCCACAAAAAGCCATTTAGCTTAAGGTTTACTATTCAGACCTGGGAAAAAAACATGCCTTGATTTGTGCTGCAGGCTTAACCTCTCATAGAGAAGACACTTCACATTCCTGCGGCAGGCGGCAACTGTTACCAGGAGGGAGTGAACGTGTGTGCCAGAGGATATATGTGCCATAAATCAGAAGTTTTAAGATAAGACCAGACCATGTGTCATGGTACCGATGTTATAAGTCATCAACTAGAATTTGGAAAATATGTTTCCCTCACGACGTATTTTTGTGTTTGATGTTTGAGTGTGGTTTTTCAAAAGTCTGCAGTTTAAAATTGTATTGACTTGTAGGGAGAAAGTACATGGCTTCTAACTATTAGCTAATTAAATGCATGAATGCGTTTTAGTTGGAATAAACTAATGTAAAAAAACCACTAAAGAGACATAATGAGCTCTTTACTGTTAAAAGCCTCTTAAAAAGTATTGCATTAATCAGCTATTGATTATTTCTGATTCCTCCACGGACAGTCCCTCTTATCTTTACTAATGCGATTCATTTATTCGCAAATCTGAATGTAAATGAGCCCTAGCCATGGATGCACATTTAACATGCAGCAACCTTTATGCTCGCCTTACTAATCAACTTAATTTCTCCCTGAGCCATATTTAGCTGTTCTCATTCTCTCTCACATCAGCCCCCTCAGTTCTTCTTGCTTCACTCAAAAGATTGCTGTGGGCAAAGTGAATTGCCACTATAGCAGCCCATGTGGATTGCAGTGTTGACAAGAGAATAAAATACATTTTAACGGAGACTTTATTCAGTACCTACATTAAGCTGAATCTGTCCTCTAGAAAGTAAGAGCAAGCACAGAATCCGTGTAAGTCTGGATATCTGGAGCAAATTCCATGGTGAAATGTCCTTGATAGTTGTGGGAAAGATAAGGCCAGCAGTGTAACATATCCATTGTCCTATTTATCCTGGCTCACATCATCTTTAATCATATAAACAGAGAACATTTCCCTTCTGGCTCCAGCCTGGCATAGCTCATAAAAAGGCGCTTTGAGTTACTGTACTCACCGGTATCTATTACTTGATTAGATGAATAAGCCACGTTTACTCCGTGTTCAGATCCTGTGGATGAAGATTATCCAGTAAACTATTGTCAGACAAAGTAATATGTTTTCACTTCCATCCTGGTATAGCTCCTCGCTGACAGGTTGGATCGCATCATCTCACTCTGGTTATTAATAGCACACTGAGAATGTGGTCGCAAAATGGTGTTAAATGTCTATATAACGACAATTAACACAAGTCTTTCTCATAAACTTTTATAGAGCTGGCATGTGCTACTCCCTATGCCAACATTTATATTATCTGCTGATATGGCAATGCTCTTAACAGGGACTATCATTTGAACTCCCAAAATATGAATGAAAGCTCCTTCAGAGCTGCTCGGGTCAGTATTACAAATAATAACATTGTACGATAAATGCCCTTCATACATACAAGCGGCCGAGATGGGTTTTCTCCGCAGGGTGGCTGGTGTCTCCCTTAGGGATAAGGTGAGAAGTTCGGTCATCAGGGAGGGACTCGGAGTTGAGCCGCTCCTCCTTCGCGTCGAAAGGAGCCAGTTGAGGTGGTTCGGGCACCTAGTTAGGATGCCACCTGGGCGCCTCCCTAGGGAGGTGTTCCAGGCACGTCCAGCTGGGAAGAGACCAAGGGGTAGACCTAGGACCAGGTGGAGGGATTATATCTCTTCGCTGGCCTGGGAGCGCCTTGGGATCCCCCAGTCAGAGCTGGTTGATGTCGCCAGGGAAAAGAAAGTTTGGGGCTCTCTGCTGGAACTGCTACCCCCGCGACCCGACCACGGATAAGCGGAAGAAGATGGATGGATGGATGGATAAATGCCCTTCAGCCAGACTACATCTACTGCATACACCGATAACAGCCCCCCGTCTTATTATAGTATTGTTATGTATATTTAATACACTTGCAATTCCTACCAAACTTTAGTGCGATTAAAGAGAAGGAGTTTGTCTCTGAGACATCCAATCTACCTCATATTAATAAAACAAAGTGCCATTTATGACTAAGTGTTGTGATAGCAGCTGCTAGATCTTCACACTTACACACCAGACGTGTAATATTTAACTCCGGTAAAAATTGCAAACAGTTGTGTTTGCTAGTTTCGTCTTATAACTAATATGTTTGCATACACATGTCTGCTCAGTGGTACCCATTCACACTTTACATGTGTATTTGTTGCGGCCATTATTACTTAGAAAGTGCTGGTTTATTGCCCAGTTTTGAGAGGCAGGTGTATTTTAGCTCTGTAACGACATGGTGCCACATACAGTATATGATGCTAAGTACTCTTGAACCAGGCACTGAACCAATACATCGGCTCCCTTCAACATTGTTTAAAATGAAGATGGACAATACAAAGTCAATTTGTATACTGCATGGATCCTAATAAAGCACACTGGTTCATTTGAATAATGAAAGTGATAATATGCAGGAATGAGCGTGATCTCCCATGGCACTGTATGCAAACAACAGCTCTCTGTAGAAAAACACCATTAGCAGTTGGCTGCTCTTCAGCGAGGTTGTAGGTTCAAGGAGATGCAGGGCAGAGCCAACAGGCTGATGGGTAATCTAACATGACAATATTATCACGTAGGAGGGCACAGTTGGCACTTTCCCCAGCCATCTCCACTCCACTCAACTCCGCACCATTACGGCACACAACACAACACAAAGATTGCTCTCTTTGTGAATGTTCCCATCAAGAAAGCATAGATGGAGAGAAGCACTGAAGGGGGCATTGAGAAGAAGGCTAAGGAAGACAACAAAGAAAGAGCAACAGAGTGAGATTTACAGAGAAGGAAAGTTGTTCTAATGCACTGATGGACACTAATGCATTTCTTCACTTCTGTTTTAGTTTAACACGGCATTTAAGCTTATTTTTATTCAGCACTCTAACTTAGGAACCACTCACTTTACTGTTAGGTTATTTATTGTGTTCTGCCAACTCCAGTACACACAACTTTAACATAATGCACAATGCATGTATTCAAATGTTCAGAGTGACAAAAACCTCTTTGTCTTTTGCAATTATAAATGGTGGATTTAAAAAAAATGATTCGTAACATTTGCAGTTTGCTCTCTGTTCTTGTTCAACAATACAACATAAGACACAAAACTGCTTTACATCAGGAGCTTAGAAAGGTTGTTCCAAAAGTCTTCGTATCACAAGAGCAGGGGCCAAGGCATTATGTTAATTTCGATTTAGGATTTTACCCAAAACCAACGGACAATTTACTACCCTGTTCAACTCACTTTCTTATGCACGTTATATGAATGGCATGGCAAAGAATACTAAGAGGGATCTTCAATAATATAATAGCAGAACACTTGTCTTGTGTTAAGATTAATGCAAATATATCTGGAGAGCAAAATCACTCATTTAAATAACCTTGCTTAAAATAGTGGAGGGCTTCATTAATCTTCATGTCATTCCCAAGGAAAAATAGGAGAAGTAATTAGAGCTAATAGGAATTTCATTCCCCCCCCCCCTCCCATTTCGTGGAGTTGTCACTATCTGTGAAAAGATGTATTGCTGGATAGCATAAAAATGGTTAGTGTTTTAGTGGAGTATATGATAGAATGAGATTTGTATTGATTTTCTTTCAAGATTCTGAACCTTATATGAAGACTTTAGCCCTTTTGCTGCCGATACGTACAGTACAAGACATGCCTAAGGAATGCAGATGACATTTAATGTGAACATTATGTCTAAATCAACTAAAAGAGGACAGTCTATGATTGATAAGGAGACGTTTTTCACGGTTAAAGATAGAACATTGATTAAGATCACATTGAATTTGTTGGGTTTTCTACGATCTGAGTTTAGGATTAGCTGAAAAGAAGCTTTTACAAGTTAACAGTGTTTAATAAAACAATGGTACAATGATACAATGAATTTGCAAAAAGTTAGCCCGGCCGAGCTTGCTCTTAAACAATAAACAGACTTCAATTATTCAAATCTATATTATAAACACACATTTGTTGTTGTTGTCATATTTACTTTCTGCTGGAGAAATCGCTTTATTAGTCTTAATAACCTTCAGACACTCAATGACTATACAGAGTGTTCAAACAGCTTTCTTGTTGTTGAATACACTCACTGGTAGAAAAGCATTTTTTTTAATGGAGACAGTTATGTTTTGAATAGTGATTGACAATCTGATCCTGAAATAGAGTGGAGCTGCTCAGCGGCCATCTGCAAAACACCTGCAGTGATGTTGGGCTGCTTCCAGGAGTCACTGAACATCACCGTGTGCATGTTAAATCAGGCTCTGCTGTAACCAATGTGCTTTCTTTAAATATGCTCCATTAGTTGACAAGCATTTTGACTTATTAAGAGACATTGAACTTAAAACGTCAAGTGATGACATGCATTATTATTATTATAAAGCATTAGAATAATGACAGTGCATTTATTATTATTTTATCAAAATAACTTTGAAGGTGCACTGGCACTGTGAATATTTTGCTTTTATGAAATAGATAGAAGCAAATGTGACACTTTTATTGCTCTGACACCTCACTTTAAAACTCCATAATCCAGCTAATAACATCAGAACAATGTAGAGGATTATTTTTATTAAGTTCTGAAGAATATACTGGGGGGCATCCTGCTGGATCGTGGACAGCCTGATGGATATTGTGTTGAAAATGTCATTTAAACAATGGTTTTATAAACGTTTTGTGGGTTTCAAATGCCAACATATGTCAGATGGAGCCACGTTTGAATTAACAGCAAGCTACACATTATATTCCCTGCAAATGTACATTAGCAAATGTATTCTGAGGTTTGTTTATCGGTTGCTACAACACATTTCTGCTTGGCGATAAAGCAACATTTTGTAAAGTTGCACAATTACTCCAACTTATTGTAAAAAACACATTGCTAAGAAGTGGTCTGAATGAACCCATGTAAGATTCAAAGAGCATAGGTAGGCATATTTGTGTTGATGTGTTTTCAGTATGTGCAGTGGTGCTAATTTTGTTTTACAGTAAAGATCAAAACAAATCAAAGCGTTTATTTTACAAATGACTGTGTTCTAAAAATAAACCAGGTTTGACAGTCAGAGAGACACTTCTGGTACGACTGAGAATCACACACTTTTAATTGGACTGGGAGAAGTTTGCAAATTACACATTTTTATGAAGTTAATTCAGTTTTATAATTAAACAGGATCATTCACCTTAAATATGAGGACGTTTTGTCACACTAATGAGCACATATAATAGATATAAAGCACATAACCCTGAACATACCAAAGAAAAAGAGGTATTTGGATGCATTCCACATGCAGAGTCACACTGACCTTCTTGTCTGTTTACATGGATTTGCTGGACAACATGATCTTGTTATGCACTCGGGACAAAGGGAGGATTATGAGCAGTGGGCCATTTCTCACATGAATTGGTTAAAATCCCATTTTGTAACATGCAGCTCCCAAAGCACCATAGTTGAGGCAGGGGGGGCACCAGTGCCCATCCATCACCAGAATCGAAAAGATGATTTACTGAGGCTTCATAGGACCTCCAGGAAGTCTACTATGTGATAAATTAACTGGTAAAAGATCCTCTCTACATCGAGGCTTCCACACTAAATGCCCTTATTCCATTAGGTCCTGTATTGTTTTTCTTTTCAAGGCTTTGTAGGAGGACATAATATAGCTTTCCAGCTCCAACAGATATCAAATCAAATAACCATTCTTTAAGCTTTGATAATGGATCATCAAATTACATCATGCTACCTAGATGTGTGGGTGTCTTATAAACTACAGATCTTATGGTACAGGATTATCCACCATCAGAACACAAATGCAACTGCCGATTCATTGAATACAACATTTCATCACATTCTGAAGCTCTGAAAATACTGTAAGTCATCTAGCTGTGGAAATATGTTTTTCTTTCCTTTATCCACTGGTGAAAGATCATGAGCAATTTCGGGGCTGGCTGGCCTGGAACGCACGTTTTGCCTGAGGGGGTTGAGTAATGTTGTAGTAGAAGTAGTAGTATTACATCTACGGTAAGTAAGTCCTCTGAATGGGTGTGAGGGTTGAAGTGGGTGGGGGTCAGACACCCATGATATAACATACAAATACAATCTCATACGCAGCTAATGTTGTGTCATCAATCTCAGTCTTAACATGTGTAAAGGCAGCTTGAATACTGTCAGGTTTAACAGTTGTTGTTGTTGTTGCACTTGGCCTGCACTACACAGCTTGCATCATGCCATGCTTATTGCATGCCATCATGATCTGACATTGCATATCAAAAGGAGGGTAGGAGTTCCATGGGGATTACGCAAGAGCAGAATATTGAAAAAAAGACCTGCACAAATGTTTGGATGTTGCATTATCACTGAGGTGCTTATGCTGATATCATTCAGCGTTCAGATCACAAATGTTCTGTCCCATCGTAACAGTATTTCTCGCTAACCTTAAATGTGCATAAGCTTTTTTGAGCTGTCCCTGCATCTGTTTAGCCTCACTGAGGGATTGTTCCCTGTCACCACATCTAAGCCACTTTGCTCACCTCAGCATGGAGGGGGAGAGAGAGAGGCACATAACCGCTCCTAGGAATTTCAACCAAAAAGAGATTACAGGCCGCATTCGACTACAATGGATAGAGGTTTACAGGGAAAAGCTTACTTCAGAATCCAAACCAACACAGTAAGAAGTGTCCAAACACTGAATATCCTTTCCAAAAGTGTCAGAATATTTGAGCAAATACTCATATCTGTTCATGGACATTATTAACTGAGTTATTATTAGGATTGCAACATTCCATTCAGTACAACACACCACTGGAGACTTCACTCCTTTTAGATTTCCTTTATTTGACAGTGACTGTGTTGCATTAGCATTAGGATTCATCCCTCTCAATTCTTTAGTTACACAACTGTTTCAAGTAAACATGACCACATTCGCCTGGGAAAGCACAAACAATAGCTTGCCTTAATGAGTGGTGCATTGTTGTGTGTGTGTTGTGTTTGTTGTGTGTGTGTTTGTGAGTATAAGCCACTCCAGACAGCTCCACAGTTGATGGGATTTTTTTCAGCACGCTCAGCAATATGTTGATGCATTTCCTTTTTTTTTTCACCCTCTTTTCCCCACTCTGTTCTCTCAACTACACATTGAGTTTGTATTCTATGGGTGATTTAGGGGTGCTTGAAATGCATGATCCTGCAGCTCCATGATCCACACTGAGGGAAATCTACATCGGGGTTCATTCGAGGGCAGACTGCATTCAGCGCTGAAGAGCTCTGATGTGGGCTATCAGCCTTTGTTGTCATTATGGGTCAAAAGCCTCCTGACAATATTGGAGTACAGCAAAGGAGACATAAAGCAATAGCATCAATATGGTAGTTCTTTGTTGTGTGATTGTGAGCCAGCAAAATGACCAAACATATTGAGGGAGTTCATTATGAAACTTGAAATTGGATCCGTCTGGCTGCTTGGCCGTTTGACTTTCTTTCCATTTTCAGAAAGTCCCAGACAGTGCATACAGGATGAGTGGGCTTTATGTCTCCACTATCTTCTGTTACTGAAGAGGCTATGAGAAATAGATACCATAGAAATGAACACAACCTCTACATGGAGGTTATGTCTTGTTGCTGTTTGTCTGACTGCTTGTTAGTAAGTACAGTATGACATCTTGAAGAATTCCTCCCTGAATGCATTCAATACTAGTTTTCAAATCAAATCAAATCAAGTTTTATTTATATAGCACATTTATAAACGATTTTTGGTCGAGCCAAAGTGCTGTACATATAATAAAGATACAGTAGAGACACTTTACAGCAAATACAACAGCACAGACTGTTCAGAATATCAGTATGAGAAAAACGACACCCTCTGTCCTTAGACCCTCACATCGTACAAGGAAAAACTTCCAGAGAAAACCCACAGTTTAAGGGGGAAAAATGGGAGAACCTCAGGGAGAGCAACAGAGGAGGGATCCCTCTCCCAGGACGGACAGACGTGCAATAGATGCCGTGTGTAAATCGAAGAGATAATACATTTTACAGCATATAGACCGAATGTTAGGAAATGCATGTGTCTGTAATAAGAAGATGAATCCACGAGGATGTCAGCTACAATCCTGTGGAAGCCATCAGGGAAGCAGCATGACGAGACCCAAGGCAGGACCGCAGAGACAGGTTCAGCCACGACCCGAAGTCCACGACTTAATCCAGAACTCAGGATAGAGGATCCAAGACACAGGACTACAGCAAGAGGATCAGAGTTTTTAAAGTTATCCTGGATAATATTGTAAGTCAAATTATATTTTTATAAGTTTTGCTTCATATTGTCTTTACAATTGGAAAAGAATGTCTTGCTTCAAGGGCTAATATTGTGGTTCTCTCTGCTAATAACCAATTCAACTACATTACAGCCTTCATCTCATTTTTGTCAAGGCCAAACCATTTGAAATCCGCTGCTCCTATCAAAAATGTTTCTTAAGTATTTCTAATGGATTTCCTGCTTCGTTGATAAAATGAAAGATCAGAGTATAATTATTTATGAAACATTTGATTCCACCGACAGAGCTGTCATTATGTCTTAATGAAATGTGAAGAATTTTGCCCCAAAAACTTTTGAAACAAATCAGTGTGGAACTGGCATTTGTTCCCTCTATGATAAAAGACTTACTGTACAAAGATGAAACAAAATAATTCCCTTTGTACAGTAAGCACACAAGATGCAAGATTTCATCTGCATTGCATATATTATACACGCTATGCCGTGAAGTCTAGGACAAATGCAAAACGTTTCCTTTTTTTTGGAAAGTAGTTGTATTACTTTCTGACGCATGACAGAGAAAGCTTTGTTTTAGTGACTCATTAGACATACACAACTATATACATATATATATATACATATACAACTATACACAGATATTTCTATTGCCGATACTGTATCTGAAACTTTGTAACATTTTGAACTTTGCGTAAAAAGGCAGTTGTTCAAACAAACCATGATTTGGTTGTGTTTTTTTTGCCCAGCCCCAACCAACCAGCTCCTAGGGGCAAACATTGCCAACTTTGCTTGTTAGAGCCACATAATGAACCTGGGTTTCTACAGTGTTGAGAGAGTGTTTTTCCTCTGTGCCACTGGGCCATAGTGTGAACATTTTCAGTTAAAAATAGGCAACAACAAAAAATCCTGTCAGTTTCAGAGTGCCGTTTATATACCCGTGTGACATCTGATCATGTATGATGAAGCGGTGTCTCCGGAACCTGGACCACTGTGGTTCATACAGTAGCTGTGAGAAACCATTGTTCCTCTGTTCTAATTGTACCACATATGCCAAAAATAAACTCAAGGACTGATTTGTTTTAGGCATGTGGAAATGGGGGGAAAAAGATCTTCAGATAGTACACCCAACTCTGTGGGGAGAGAGACCCTGAAAACCTGCATAAATTACTAAAGTATATTGTACACAGAAATCTCTCCTTTGTCTGTGTAACATGACCTAATTTCATACACCTGAGGGACCAGGCTACATCTTTTACTCCCCCTCGGTATGAATTTGTAACACTCATGCTAAGGAAAAAAGCATTGCAGAAGGGCACAGAACATGGAGAACAGGCACGTTGACGACATGAGGTGAAATTAAGGTCAGGTTAGCCTTTGGTATCTAAAAAGTGCCCTTCTGAGACATATTAGATCTCTGCCATTAATTGCGCTCATTGTCACTGTTTTGGTTTCGTTTTAAAACCTGCCCAAAGGGTGTATTAAGGCAAACAATCTGTGATAAACCTGCTAATGCTAGCTGATTAGCAACACATTGCTGACAGACAACGTTAGCAACTAGCTGCTGGTGAACCTTGTGAAGCATTTAGCTGCTGACATGCCACTGATTTGGTGGAGACCAAAAACAGGGCTAAAAGAAAGTAGATATTGGACATACATTATGAAATACATTTTTTAGGTGGCTTGTTCAAATATGACTCTATATGAATGCAAATGTAGCTCTCTGTTTTGCTGGATGAATACATAAATACTTATTTTTAAGGTGATAACATGCTAATGTTGTGTTTCAGCCCCCCAAGTGGCAAAACAATTCAGTTTATACAAGTGTAAATTAAAACACATTTATTCATTATGAAGTCAGAACCCTTTTCGCAAGGTTCTAAAAGTGTTGTAATTAGACCCAGAGAGCACAGACAATATGTGACAAGATCAATAGTGCATAATGGGAACCTCAGTGTTTCAGCAGAACAATTGACGCTCTGAGAGCAGGGATAGTTCCACTTAACGTTTGCCTCACAATCCCACAACTTCCAACCAGACAGAAGGAGGCTGTATGAACTAAGAGCTTGATATGCAAACAGGCATGGCAGGGCAACAGCAAGCAATAAACATGCTAATTTAGAAGAGTGTAACAGTCACTTATCAGGAGCCAGAAAAAGTCACATCAAAAATGGGCTTATAGCATTCTCAACACCTCTGCGACAAATGGAGGCAGGAGTCACAGTCACAGTCGGCATTAAGGCGTGAGGTTGAGTGCTACAGCCGCAGTTTATTCTCTGCCTTCCACCCACAACGTATACAATATTAAAGGGCTATTTTGATTAAAATAACATAATCATCACTCCAGGCATTTATATATAAAATGTATGCTTTCAATTGAATAATGCCTCTGCTCAAGGACAGGATAATATTGTTTACGGAAAATGTCTAGCGCCTTTTATTTCTCCAGGCCCTTGCTGCGGTCTGTGTGCTTGTGACTCATTAGAATAAAGTCATTTTCACTTAAAGAATAAAGCAAATATGAAACACAATATACATTTATATAAACAGTATCATATTTCCCGCTTAATTTTTTCAGCTTTGGTCTTATTTTAGAATTTCTCATCACTTTAATGTTTAAATGAACGATAAGAGTTCAAAGTAAAACTTGTTTTGCTGTAGTTGCTCAGTATGTGAGTAGTAACAATAAGTGTGGGTATGGGGTTAGTATCTAATGTCTCAGTCGATACAACAATTGAGTGATGACCTAAAGTGAAACCTTTATGGCCATATTTTCATTATAATCTCACTTTACTATCTTGCTATGGTATGGGAAAGTCAAAATGTATGCAAACACAAATTGTTTCCCTTCCTTGTCTCACTTCATGATAAATATCAGTCTTGATGGGGATAGTGTTTTACAAGAAGACAAGGTCCCTTTTCACCCGGTGATTTGGAAAGCATTGACAGACGGAGTCTCATCAACAAGCAGGAATAATGTCAGATGAATAGCAGGCGGTTCTGGAAGAGCATTAGAGATGATGGAGTGCTAACACGATCGCTCACTATCATTTTGTCTGTTGTTGCTACCTTTTGGTGTTGCCCTTGAAGAAATAAATGGGCCCATACTACAAGATGCAGAAAATCATTCAATAGATTTATTTTTTTGACAGCATTGTCAATCTACCTTTCTTTGCTGCAGCTTACAGAGCAGCGCCCGGAGACCATTACATTCTGATTAATATAATTAAATAATTAAAGATGTGCTGAATTATGTGAGTTCTCAGAAAATCAATGAACAATCTACTTGTCTTTAGTGTGAATTTCAGAATTTCAGAACAGACTTTTGTCAATGCTGTGACAGTGACCCTGCATTTGTATCTCTGTTGCATTTAAAGTTGCTTTTTCTCTTGCCTCAAAAGGACTAAAATCATGTAATTAAAACTACATTCTCAAGTTCGTAGCATTTAATTTCTATCTGTCATTGTTAATTGACAGGTTGCCTTGCACTGCTTGGATGTTATTGAATATATTTGGATTTAAGGCTGAGGTATGTTAATATACTGTGCCATACTGTACAGAGCATACAAAAATGGTTTTCCTGTTGGTGACATTTGCAGTAACACTACATATGTATCTAATACTTCATTTGAGCTATCGGACACGACCCATTACTTCTACCACTACAGCATTTATACAACATATATGGCAGAACCTCACTGTTCAAGTCACGTACACATTTCTTCTTTTCTTTCTTATTTTGTTGAGGTCTTTTGAGGTCTTTTTGGTTCTATCTACAAATTACTTTTTTTGTTTGTATTGATATTAGCTTTGTTTTCTACCTCTGTGTCCTCGCAGCCCCCTATCTCCATGTCCATCTGTCCACCTTTCAATCTTTCATCATCTCTTATTTCCGGCCAAGTGTTGAGCCATGGGAATATATGAGGTCATCCCAAATCTAACGCCTGTAGCAGCTGCCAGCCACACCGGCTATTTGATAAGCACTTTGATTGCAATCTAAGAGCCATTCATCAAAAATCTCCATGGGAGTAGATTCAATTTCCATTTTAAAGTATTTCAGGTGTTTTGGCGATGTAATGCTAAAGCCTTCTCTGCATGTGTTGCATTTATGTTGATTCTCTCTGTGGTTTATGATCACACCATCAAATCTAATGATACTCATTTCAACCCCTGTGGTACAGGTGGCGACGAGAGAATTGGAAGAGCATAGAATAAAATGAAGTTCCTAGTGAGCTAAATGATAAACCTTTTAACTTTCTTACTGTCTTATGACATCGCCGTTTGTGGTCTAGACACGGGGGAAATAATGAAGGCTTTGGTGCCATGTTAGTTTTCTTTTAAAGATACAGTGACTGTCATTAGTTCAAAATGAAATTCTTCAGGAACTAATGGTTGGTTTCGGACAAAGTGGTAATTTAAACATTGTTTTTTAATTGTTGCGTTTAATGTAAGTACATCACAGAGAATGGTATCTGAAATGTCACACTTCTAATTGATGTTCCTAATTATTGTGATGTGAGTGAGCCAGTTTGCTTTTGCTGTTTATTGTAACTTTCACAATCAGACAGTCATCAGACCATTAAGTACAGTGCAGCTAATCAACAATACATTATGTAGTAATCATAAACAATCACTAATCCTATTGTATGCTAAGCAATAAAAGCCAGATTTGAGTTAAGTTGCATGGTCATTATCCTGTTGACATATAACTAGCTATCTCTGGTTCAGTGCAAGGTTGCCTCTCTGACATTACAGATCTTATACATGTGAGAGTGTCTGCAGTTTCATGACACATGACAATTGACAAATAGGCTGCTGTAAAAGTGTAGCATGCAATATTAATGGCAGTTCTGAGTGGAAAGAAGCCTTCAGCTTGGGATGATGATTAATGATGATCAGATCAGTTCTGTACTTTAAGGCAGGTCAAACTACATGGTATATATTTTATATATGTTTCTATTATTATATTTGTTTTGTGTTTTGTTTGCATACAGTCTAGGACTTTTTGGGAGGCAAACAAACAAGCGACAGCAATTTTGATTAATTTCTTTATTTTGTTTTATGGTTTATTTCATTCGAGTGACTTTCCAAAGATATATATGTTTCTCTTGATTCTCTAGACTTTCCTTTGGTGATATAAAGCGGGATCCTTTTATTTTATGTCTGTTTGCCCAACAATGTGTCACATCAGTTATTCACTTAATTAATCAATCTGGCTGGGGAACTGTAGTCTATTGTGTGGAATTAATTCTCTCCAATATAATATAAGTTGCACTGGCTACACAATCAAATGTATGTTGATGCACACATTTATGAGATTTATCATGTCTAAACAGTTTTGTCTGTTTTTTTATGATAAGACTTTTCTATTTTTCTCACAATACTGCTGCTGCTCGAGTCAATCTTCATTGAATCATGCAATGTTTGGCTACTTCTCTGCCAATATGCCTGGCCATGGCAGAGTACCAAACCTTTGTTGACTTGATTTCCACATAGCATTTTGTGCAAATATACTTTCAGGACTCACAGAGGCAGACCATTAAGCCACATACAGCATCACAGATCTGCATGGAGGCGTCGTTTAGTGTGTTGGGAGATGTTTGCAGAACCAAAGCTACATTGTATTCGTCAGGGTAGATAAGTTGTATGTATAAAACCGGCTGTCTGTCTGTTAACATCACATTCTGTAATATACGTGTTTTCTGTAGTTGTTTGAATGCTTATTTTAAAGGTACTACCTAATAAATACATAACCTTTATCTATACTTGACAATTTTGCTCAGTTACACGCACAAAAAGAAAATCTCAAAATGACATCGGAAATCTTTTTTGTTTCTTTAGTGTTACCACAGATTGCTATATGATCATTGAAATGTTAAAATGTTCCCTAACATTGACATTAAAGTGTTTAATTCTAAAACAGAATAATTAAGATGTACATTCATATCAATTGTATAAAAAATAAAGAGCACACATGTAGTCAGATAAGGTGAATCATGCCAATCATACATCTATTTTGTAGGACAGCGTGTGTTACGGCTGCTGCCTTCCTGGTCGTCTTAAGTGTGTTAATCTGGGTGATATGCAAATGAGCTGTGCGGTTGCCCTGACGTCATTGGCTGCCATCTCCTGGTCCGCCCCCTGAAGATTCTGATTGGAGCACGCCGGACCCGACGCAATCCAATCGCAGAGCACAGACGGCGCACACCTGCTGGAGATGACTACAAAGCCTGGGAACAATCACCACTCTGGAGGCTCTGTTGAGTGAACAGCCTCGCTAATTGCTCTACAAATCTGTTAACAGTGGTTAACTCGTGTGGTCTGTGTTTGTCAGGATTGTTGTGATTAGATGTGCTTAGATTAGTGTAGTATTGTTTGACTGTTGTCCTCTACCTTAGCCGTGTTTCCTTACAGCCTCCCTTTGTTAGTCTGTACCACTTTAATAGTGAGGGTTGTTTTGTTGTTAGTTAGTTCGTTAGTACCTATTTCTTTGTATGTAAGTAGTCTCTGTTTTTAGAGTTCTCCTTTTTGTTTGGTTATTTATCAACCTGTGCCCTTTTGGCCTTTTTGTTTGTTCCAGGCTTCATGCCTGCCATTTTGTTTACCCGGCTATTTTAAATAAACCCTTTATAATTATACCAATTCCAACTGGTGTGTGTTGCATTTCCTCATCCCTAGTGGGGACGTAACAGCGTGGTTAGAATGAATGCCTTAAAAACGTGTATAATGCATATCAATGTGATACAGTATGCTGTATTAAGCTTATCTTATGCAGTCAATGAAATAGCAATCTGTTACCTCATTCACACCAACGGTGTTTCAGGGCCGGTTCGGAGCTGGAGCTTGAAAAGCACCGGGTTTTTCTCTTCACACCGCAGCGGAGCAGCCTCTTAGCTCCAGAATCCGGTTCGTTTCAAGCAGGTTTCAAGCACCAACAAATTGTCCGGCCAGAGCAAAAGCACCACATACGTCACGCTTACGTCAAGGCAGGGGCAGTGGCAGAGACAGATCAACTCCTGAACAACAACAAAAAGCCCGCGTTTTATCCAGTTTGTACACAACGATGGAGAAACTTAACAAGAGTTTCAGAGTTCCTGCCTTAGACTGTATATAGGCTATAAAGGTTTCTGCTCATGGTGAAGCAACGTGTCTGCATGTTAAGGTGGAACCTGAGCATTCACGTTGATCACCTCTCATTATAACTCATTATAAATCTATAAAACTATAAATATTAAACTTTACTTCACGTGTTCATTTGAGAACAGCTGTTACATACCTGGGTGAAGGTTACAGTTCATTTAAATGAAAGATACAACGTTACTCCACACTCATGGTTCAGTCCACCTTAAGAAATAAGACCGACCTCGGAAGCAGTTGTGTTTTAAAAAAAACATTATTGACACGAGTACACTTTTTTATAAGAATATAACTAAACCACAGAAATGACTCCGGAAAAGCTGCAGATAGAGCCATAAGAAATGAATGCAACTGATTTCATCCGCGCGGTTTGGCTTTATGAAGCAGGCACGCAAACGGTAACGTCATGACGCAAACGATGACGCAACGACGCATTACCAGTCGGACTCTGGGCGGTGTGAAAAGAGCCAGAGCTAAACCGAAGAACTGGTTCTGAACCTGAAAAGCTCTAGCACGGAGCTTGAACCGGAGTTGCGTTGGTGTGAATGAGGTATATGTGTTCTGAGACAGGCTGAAGATGATTTGGCATAAATGAATACATCAACACATCTACCCTTTGTCACAGAGTTAATGTGTTTAATGTTTCTAGAGTCAGTCTTTTTTTTCTGTCTCTTTTATGCACAAATTAGGTTGAACGCAGAGATAACGTTTTATGTGATTTACTGGTAGCAGTCTGGCTTTGACCCGGTCAGGTGGTCATGATAAATCTGTTTAGATCTTTGAAAAGAGCGGGGGGCAAGCAGGTTCAAAGGCTTAGGGCTAAATGTTTCTCTGGACAGGCCCTTTGGCAAGATGCTCTCCTGGCTTCTTCCAAAACAGCCACATGTTTCATTCTGAGCCCAGTTATTTCAGTACTCAGAACAAAGAAAAACTCTCAGATTACTTGTGTATTCTAACTTTATTTGTATTATTCACATCATTGGGCCAGTCTTGAAAGCATACATATTGCAAGAACATTGTATATCTTACCTAGCATTGAGAATCAGCATTCACATACACTGCAAGAACATAAAACATTTACAACCCCCCCTTCCATTCAGTTTTATGAACTTCCTCCCCTGGACTATTTCCATCCTGAATGCATGACACCGTTCAGTTCATCAAAGTCTTTACTCAGTTTCAACACTGTTCACATCTGCTCTCATATCCTGTGGAAATGTCCTGTCCGCTGTGGGTTATGTGAATTCCTTATCCTTTTTTAAATCGATAGGACTGTATCTTTTGAAGCTTTACAGTCTAAACAGGAACTATCTCTGTAGGGAGGGAGTCGTGGAATGTGTGTTGGATGCTCTGAACATTATCTGAAGCTGTCTCTCTCCGGGGTTTGATCAGCGTCAGCCAAGTTATGTTGTAAAGATAACTGAGGCATTAACCCATCACTGTACCCTGTATGCAAGAGCTGGTTTGCCTTCGCTAACTGTACGGAGGCTCAGTCACTGGTACTATATTTTTATATATAAAGCCATGTTAGGGAAACTTCCATCCATCTGCTCCCTGATCTCACGGTGAATTGTAAGTGGCTACTGCCTGAGATCACATGCTGTAGTTTTATTAAATGTGCCAACTGCTAGGACTGTCTTAGGGAAGATAGCTTTTAGATGTGCAGCTCCTCTGTCTTGGAATAGTCTGCAATTGAAATGGAAACTGAGCAATTTGGTGTAACCAAATGTTTTTAAAGCTCGGTTGGATGCTACTCAATCGGAAGCTGTTGGTACCTGCTCATGTGGATAATTATTGTAAATTGTAATCCCTGTAATGATGCTGTAAAATGTCCTTTTTGTTGTTCTGTTTATGTTTTTATGTTTCATGTGGAACCTACTTGAGCAGGTCTCCCTTGAAAAAGAGATCAATTATCTCAATGGATATGGATACACCTGGATAAATAAAGGTTTGAAATTAAATTAAATTAAATGAGGTTCTCGACACTGATATCAGAAGTAACTGAACAACTGAAAAAAAACGGTATGAAGTAAACTGATAAGGTTTGCATTCAGATTGCTTTTGTTTATTTGAAAATTGTATTGGCATATTAATGTAAACGCCAGCTTAAACACAATTCACACCTGAAGGAAACGGCATTTTGATAGCATATTTTGCATAATCATGTCTTTTCAACCCTTATTTGAAGATGCAGATTTTACATGGAAGGGGAAGTAAACGTAATAAATATACAGTCTGGTATAACGTAATGCTGAGAATCCACTAACCACAAGAAGAATGTATTTATTTTATTGTGATGAGCTATTTTTATCTGCACTGGCAGCCTTTGATATCTCCCGGCACCATTCACTATTAATCTGAAGGAATCCTAAATTTACTCATTTTGATCATTCATGCAGCATTGCTCAAGAACTACCCAATGTGTGTAAATACCAAAGCCATAAAAAACATCCAAAAATATATCCTTCCTCACAAATAAAAGGAGATTGCTGCTCCGAATGTGAGACATCAATTATTCAGTCATATCTAAGTATTATATGTTGGGTTCATTTGGCAGTCCCCTTTGAACAACTGCCTCTATCAGCTGGTGAGCTTATTCCCTCTGTAACATGTGCTTGCATTAGCACAAACCCCCAGGAACCCCTTTCATTTCAACCCCCCTCTCTTCTGTATCCAATACGTGGAGAATCCTCCAATGTGATATCTGACTGGGGACCAAGCGGCACACCAAAGACAGTCATTTACATATCCCACATCTCCTGTTTACACGGCTCACATTTATCATCAAAGACAACTTTATGGATAGGTCCTTCAACGGACACGCATTATTAATTAAGAGCAGATTAAACAGCAACAGAAATCAGAAGCGAGAGGCCAGCATCTTCTTGTCTGTGTTGTGAGGGCCCATGTCTTGAGTAAATATTGCATGCAGATAAAGTGTACAAGTAAGCAGAAAAGGCAAAGGGAGGCAGTGTAGTTGGCACAAAGCAGGTTTCTTGGACTCAGCACTTTGCCTGATGTGCTGGATTATACAGTACACTGGTGCTTTTCAGGGACAAAGTGATACATTTGCAAGAGGCAATGTTATTTAATTTTTTTTTGCCATAGGGTATAAACATCAACACTGAAAAAGAAAAAGGAAAAAAAGAAAGTTCAGACAAAAGGCGCTTTCACATCAAGTACTTTGCCGTACTTAGTTCCCAGTACTTAGTTCATCAGAACTCTTTAGTTCTGATGAACTAAAGAGCAGATTGCGTTCACACCGGAATAAATCCCTGAGGGAGGATTAGGCAAATGAAGCCGCTGACGTCACTTCTTCTGCTTTGGGTGTACTGGCAGGCCGCAAACAACTTCACGGTGTATATACTGCCACCCGAAGTCCCCGGAGTTGGGGACTGGCTTCAGTAGAAGCTGCTGGGACTCCCAGCAGCTTCTACTGAAGCCCTCCGAGTAAATTGCCAGAACGCCGACACCTCCTCATCTCCACCGCTCCCATGTTTTCTTTTGTGTTGCCATAAATTAGTCTCTCTCCGTTGGTGTGCTGGGCTAATGCTAATGCTAATAATGCTAATGCCAGAAAATACAATGGCGGCTTCACAAAACCTTTCCGAGATTTACGGGGCGTGGTTTGCAATCCGCCCAGCCAATCAGAAATGTGAACCTTTTTCTCCCATGAAAGTATACCTGCTCTCTAGCAGGGACTAAGGGTGCATTCACACCATACCTCATTCACACCAATGCAACTCCGGTTCAAGCTCCGTGCTAGAGCTTTTCAGGTTCAGAACCGGTTCTTCGGTTTAGCTCCGGCTCTTTTCACACCGCCCAGAGTCCGACTGGTGCTGCGTCATTGCGTCATCGTTTGTGTCATGACGTAACCATTTGCGTGCCTGCTTCATAAAGCCAAAACATGCAGAAACCCCTCACAGCTCACACCGACAACAACAACAATGGCCGATTGTGTTGAAGCGCTACTCATTTTGATTTTGCTCTGTCGAAACGAAATGGAAAAAATGGGACGACTTTACTACCAACTTTACAGTCGTTACATGCTACATTCAAAACTTTACAATCGTAATCATCAACTTCAACGACGATTCCGAACGCAACATTTCAAGAACTATCGGAACTATACTGGGAAAAGTACTCCGGTGTGAAAGCGCCTATTAATCAGTATAGACATGCCCCATAATGGCAGCTTTGAACAGTCATTTTTGCTACGCCTGAAGCTCCAGGCTATATATCATGGAGAAAACGGGGGGAAAAAGAGCTGTTACAGTGGTTTACAGTATGTCCAGCAGTAGTGATATGAGCTAAAATACTCACACTGCCCTGTCTCCACGGAAACATAAAATGGACTGTGATAAAATACCCAGCAGCAGAGTCCACTGACTGTAGAGATCCATCCTGCCTAAGGTGTTAAGGGTCATGTTTGCAACCTCGTAAGGCTCTTGGAGATCATCCCTGCTCTAAATCTGCTGGCGAGGAAAAGCCTTGCAGCCAACACCACGTTTTGGTGTTTTATCAGTGTTTCCACTTCCTGCCACATTCCCACTTGACTCTTAACCGACGCAAACCACAGCAACATGCTCTTGCCTTGGAAATGTAGGTGTTTATATTGAAAGAAAGAACCATGGTTAGTTCAGTCAATACTTCTAATAAGCATTGATTAATCCAGCCATATATGTATTTTAAATGATTGATTGTTAATAATAAATGAACTGTTGGGAGTATAATAAAGTAGAACAAACACAATAATTACCAAGATGTATAACCAATGGTCTCAAACCCAAAGGTATCCATGTGAAATAATAAAACAGTTTACTCGAACAACTATAATGCATATTTTTTCAAGGAGGATTCAAAAGGATCAACCAACTAAAAATATTTAAAAAGTTACAAATTACACGTTTATGGAGTATACACATAATCACTCAGAAAAACAAATGGTATCTATGGTAACCCCTTTACAGAGCCATAGTCATGGGCAACACACACTGTATAATTATCAGATGGAAAGACAAACACTCAGCAGGCACACACACCATCTTTCACGCTTTGTCTCACTTTTCATATGACAGATGTAAACAACACACACACACACACACACACACACACACACACACACACACACACACACACACACACACACACACACACACACACACACACACACACACACACACACACACACGCACACACACACACACACACACACAAGGGCATTGCACACATCATCAGCAACAACTCTCCTGACACCCACCACCAATTTATTGTGTTGTTCACATGCTGTCCCTGGAGTGAGAAGCTATGAGTGGGGAGGGGGGTAAGAAAAGAGAACAAAGACAACAGATAGAGTTGAAATGCACAGTGAAAAGGTGCACAATGCCATGTTTGGGTCTTTAATGTCTAACATAATAATATAATTGCTTTTTATATCCAATGTAGCAGTGTTCTGTTAATCTGTCAAGAAGTGATACTCTTTCAAGGCAAGTAATATATAACACAAACCAGTTGCCAGACCTATGCACATAAACATGTTTGTGCCATCTCTCACTTCTGAGATCCAATAAATTGGGCATACATTTAAGTGTTTTAACTTTTATTTAACACAAAATACTAATTATTTAGAATGTGACATTTGCTTGCAGTCATGAGCTCCATGCTGTGTGAAGCTTCAGTTATTTTCCCCCTACATGCTGTAATGTAGAGACTGCAGGGGCACGGTGTCAGATACATTTAATCCAGCTCCAGGCTATTGCCTTTGTGCTAAGCTAAACTAGTTAGCTGCTTGTGATGGATTCATATTTACTGCAGAGAGAAGTCATCTAACTGTCAGCATGTAGGTGAATAAGCATATTTCCATTCCTTTAAATTATGCCAAATAAATGCTAATACTGATTTAAGGTTACTGTATATCTGGATCTAATGCTATATTCTGTTCAAGCTTCAGGTTCATCTTTAATCTTGTTAGGACATGCATTGAAAGGAAAGCAAATGATGGTATACATTTAAATAATTAGAATTTACAATGTGAAAAATATTTCAGTTTTCACAGCACCCACGTTGTGAGTGACAACACTCTGATATATCTCTCTCCATAGAATAACACTAGCTCAAGTGATTTTGCTGTAATCATGACCAAGCAATCTAAAATGCGTCAAGAATTGCAAATAATCCCCAAATCCCAACACAGAGCCGAACCATATGTTAAATTATAATGTGTTCAGCCTCCCTTATTGCAACACAATCAGGATAAGCCATGCATCCAAATGAAATTGTAGTGATTGTAAGCATTCTGCAGAGCAGGATTTGAGTTTCTGTCAGAGACACAGAGCGTTCCCTCTGGAGTCCCTCAACAACCCCCACAGATATTATGCAGAGGAATACTGCAAAAGTATCCTGGAGCATGCCAAATGTAGAGATAACACTATGTCCTCTAAATATCATGGACCATTGGTGGCTTCTGAGATTACTGCACAACTCTGAACCAAATGTGGATCACCATAGGTTGCTTATTTAAATATGAACAAAATCATGCTTTGTGTTAAGGCTCAGTTTTTTCCTATATTTGGAGATTAAGAATACCAACATTCTTTAAAGATTAGATTAAACCATGAAACACCTTCGTCTGGCTTTACTATGTACCCTATATGCTGTTGGTCTAGGTATAAATCATGAGATGACCTTGCTTACAACAATGCACTCAGACTTGAATATAAGGCTATACAATATTTTGAAATAATTTAAAATAATTCTACATTCCTTCAGTATCTTAAAATGGAGATACATTTCGTACAAATATTAAGTATTTCTCAAGCTTCCAGCTCTATAAGAGGGATCTTCAAAACAAAACTAACATTGGTAGTGCTTAGAAGTTCAAACAACTTTAATGAACATGTACAAGAAATGTCTCTGTTTTTAGAATTTCACCATAAGATCTTGTTAAAGGCTTTTTATCATTTCAACATAAACGTTCCTTTCACTTTGTCATACTCCTTTAAACTTGTATTGTACTTATACTGATCCATATGCTATGGCATTGTTTACATTCAAATTAAGTTTATGCAAATGTTTTTACTTATCTGGTGTGAACTGCCTACAAACTGTCTAGTTTTCTCAACTAAATCACAACCTGAGACTCAGTGAAGAGTCTTAATTTAGTCCCAAAATTATCTCTATCACTAGCTCACACAGCCCCAACAGGCACAACTGGCACCTGGTTTAACAGAAATTGAATAACAAAAATCTCTTTCAACAGTGCTTTAACAGAAATATTGAGAGGCATATGCATTACTGAACAAGCTGGGTTCCAACCCCTGAATTGTCTGGCCACTTTTTCCAATTTGTCTAGCTAAAAAACTCTCAGGTAAAGAAACAACCGAGCCATGAGGCACAACGTGTATGAGACTGCTGCTGGAGACTTATCAATCTGTGTCGGAGACAGAAAATGGGTGCTGAATATTTCAACATGCTCTGCGGTGATGTGACATTATGCAGGCAGCAGAGTCCCTGGAAATGAGCCACCCATACTGAAGATGAAGTGGACAGGAAAGCACCCGTTTCCAGGGCTTGAAATGGCACTCAGTCACGAGTGCCACTTCATTCCTTGACGAGCATTCTTGAAGCTGTATTCTACCAGATCTGATGGTGAGTTTGGATTGAAGTAGACACCATAATGTATTATCCAATTAAGGAGGTACTCAAACATGGCTGCTCATTCATTCCACTGAAAGCTGTTCACATGCAGCATACACCAACAAAAAAAATCTCTAATTTGTTCATATAAATGTTGGATTGATACAGCTTTTTGCAGATTTTAAATTAGTTTGACCTAATTGTTGAAATTGTTGTGCCATTGTTTGGTTGTGTGTGATGCTTAGAAAGTGTTTTAATTGCTGTGCATACATTCTAGCCTGGATGGCTCAATCATTCAAAGAAACAAAGAGAGAACACAGACCTAATTTGTACAAAATACTTAGCGAAAACAAGTTCACTCGATAATACTCATATCAAGTAAAACGGTTGACTTATGAGCAACACACTGAAACCAAATTAAAGCATTACTTTATTAAGTCTCTATCAACATAATGATTTACTATATAGCTAAGAGGCAACAGAACCATATAATAACATTTGGGTTCATTTTGAATGAGCATATTTTGTTTTACTCGCTGATAGAAAATCACCTGATACACCAGGTGGGAATAGCCTAAACTGCAGCAGGACCCATACATTATTCATTGTCTCCTTTCAATGCCATGGGGAAAACATCAGAAAAAACTAAAGAGAGTAAGTGAACCGTTGACACTAATCTTTCAATGCATCTAAGATAGAACTTTCTATATTTTGCCCTAAGAAGCATCATAAACAGAATTCAGTGTGACCCTTAGGTCTGACAGGTGGATGATATCTGATACGATTCCATCTTTTTTTTAAGTACCACATGTTCATGTTCTGTGTGACCTACAACAGATGCAGGGACATCGCTCCTGGGTGACAATTCCTAGCAAAAAGGAAAACACTTGAAAGAAAGACGGTGACAGACGCTCTGACGGGAAACGAAGGAGAGAGGGCTCAAGTGACGAGACATGTTCATATGTGCGTACTGTGTTGTTGGCAGTGGAGCCGGAAGATCTGTCAAACTAAAATATACACATCAGAAAAGAAAGGCTGGATTATAATAACCAAGATTATTGGCGAGATTTAAAAAATGTGCTTTGTATTGGACAAAACTGGGCATTCAAAAAGAGGTTGAGAGGCAACAAACAGAAAGGTTACTCTAGTTGTGTTGAAAGTGATTGGTTGTGTGTTCAACTGGGAATTCTATATTTCAACAACAACAAAAAAGCGTTTGGGAATAGGACTGATTCTCTGAAGTAAAGCAGTGTTGTGCAGTCCAAACGGTTAATTAAAACGTCCTTTATACGGTGGCCCTGAAGTGCAATACACTACAGCATTTCAGAAAACACAACAGCATTTCACAAAACACTACAGCATTACACAAAACAATACAGCATTTAACAAAACACTACAGCATTTCACAAAACACCACAGCATTTCACAAAACACAACAGCATTTCACAAAACACAACAGCATTTCACAAAACACAACAGCATTTCACAAAACACTACAGCATTACACAAAACACTACAGCATTTCACAAAACACTACAGCATTTCACAAAACACAACAGCATTTCACAAAACACAACAGCATTTCAGAAAACACTACAGCATTTCACAAAACACAACAGCATTTCACAAAACACAACAGCATTTCACAAAACACTACAGCATTACACAAAACACTACAGCATTTCACAAAACACTACAGCATTTCACAAAACACCACAGCATTTCACAAAACACAACAGCATTTCACAAACACTACAGCATTACACAAAACACTACAGCATTTCACAAAACACTACAGCATTTCACAAAACACAACAGCATTTCAGAAAACACCACAGCATTTCACATTGGACGGAAAGGGTATTCCTTTAGGGAGAACACTTCTTGTTTGTGATTGGACAGAGCCAGCCAGAGAAGCACTGCTGTGATTGGTTGTTTTTGCTGCCAGTCAAGAAATGACGCTTCGTGATTGGTCAACACCCGACAGCGAAATATGTCCCAACACATCAGCCGTTAGCACACACTCAGAGCTCACAGCTCCTCATATCTGTTCAGAAACTGGACAAAAGTTAAACATGTACAAACCACAGACTGTCTGTGTCATGGCGAATACAGTCGCTGCTTTATTTATGTCTGTATGACGTTGTTGTGAGTGTGGACGGAGCAGCTACAGGTTAGTTTAGCCTGATGGATCCGATTCCATTCAGAAAACACGCATTTTAAAAGCTTTTCGCCTGCCGTCTTATCTGCAGACTTGTCAAAGCGTTAATTAATGGTTTTTACTAACCGTTATCAGTATGTAGTTACTTCGGCATCACTTTGAGACGTGTATTACAATTAAATCACGGTCAAATATGTTCATTTTGTTGTAGTTGGTATCTCCCATAGGATTTACTTGGAGATACGCCCCGCCCCCTCTCCAGCGCCTCTTGTTTGAATGACAGGAGCAAACACAGCTGACAGCCGCGGTGAAACTCGAGCGATTAGAGCGATGCGAATATTGGGTGGTCTACCATAGTATTTACATGGAGATAAGCCCCTTAACAACCATGAATTAATAAAGCATTAATTCTGTGTTTACTCCTGTCATTCAAACAAGACGCTGGAGAGGGGGCGGGCTGTATCTCCATGTAAATCCTATCGGAATCGGATCGATCAGGCTAAATTAACATGTAGCTGCTCCGTCCACACTCACAACAACGTCATACAGACATAAATAAAGCAGCGACTGTATTCACCATGACATAGACAGTCTGTGTTTTGTATATGTTGAACTTTTGTCCAGTTTCTGAACAGATATGAGGAGCTGTGAGCTGAGTGTGTGCTAACAGCTAACGGCTGATGTGTTGGGCCAATCACGAAGCGTCATTTCTTGATTGGCAGCAAAAACAACCAATCACAGCAGTGCTTCTATGGCTGGCTCTGTCCAATCACAAACAAGAAGTGTTCTCCCTAAGGAATACCCTTTCCGTCCAATGTGAAATGCTGTGGTGTTTCTGAAATGCTGTTGTGTTTTGTGAAATGCTGTTGTGTTTTGTGAAATGCTGTTGTGTTTTGTGAAATGCTGTGGTGTTTTGTGAAATGCTGTTGTGTTTTGTGAAATGCTGTGGTGTTTGTGAAATGCTGCGGCGTTTTGTGAAATGCTGTGGTGTCTTGCACTTCAGGGCCACCGTACTTTAATTTATCCCAGATTTATTTTACATTTTTTACATTATAAAATATGGTATGAACTCGTGATAAATTATCCCCATTGTTCCTCCCTTTAATTTCCCGCCCTTTAAAATATTCCTCTTATGAGTGTTATGTTCAACCTGATCTCACCAAATTGCGTGACTCCACCACGACTCCTTAACACCACATTGGGTGGTGGAGTCACTAACTTTGTTACATTTACGTGTCGGCACCACGCAAACAACCCCAATGTAAAGTGAATTACCTTGGTCGTGGTGCACACATGCATTTCTACAACGTCCTGCAGTGAGCTTTGTATTCTATAAAACGTTTTTTAAATCTACTTTATAGCTTGTAGTAACTCACGGGAGGCTTCTTTTATTTTATTTGTATTCATAATCATTTGTATTTTTCGTCAAAATATAGGCTTATTATGGTGCATTAGTTACCAATTTTTGTTCTCAAAAAACAGTGCATTGTGTGTCACACATTCTGGTGAGATCAGGTTGGACAAAGGAGCCTCATTCACTTTACATTGGGGTTGTTTGCGTGGTGCCGACACGTAAATGTAACAAAGTTAGTGACTCCACCACGCAATGTGGTGTTAAGGAGTCGTGGTGGAGTCACGCATTCTGGTGAGATCATGTTGGTTATGTTGCTGTGCCAAGACCACACCCTTCCTCGCCTTGTCTAAAAGGTCCACACGCACACGCACACACGCACACACACACACACACGTCAGCACCACATCTGACACCAAAATCAAAAACCTTGTAAAATCCCAAGAGCAAGAAGATTCACACTTGAATGGATAACAGCTGTAATTCCTCAGATAGTAGAGGAAACATTTGGGAAGAGTTACTCCCTAATGTCTGTGTTCAAGAGCGCTGCCAAAACTTCATGAGAAAAACAAGCGAGAGAAGAAGCCTCTGTAGTTTAGTTGAATGCGCTTTTCCTTTTCTTTTCACGTCATTGGTTCTCAACGTGTTTGTCATTCCACATAACAGTATATGAGTGCTTCTAAACACTAGTCTTTATTATCTTGTTTAGTTTTCTTTCGTTTTAATACATCTGAACATGTGATTAGTGAGCTTTTTCTATCTTTTCAGGAAAACATGTAAAAGCCAGCAAGGACATAAAGTGGATTGAATTTCAGACTTTCTTCTTTTTTGTGTCACCGTGAAAGCAGAACAATATATCAATATTTATATTGCTATGTCCAATCAACTGCATTACATTTGACAACACATCTTTGTTTTTTATTATGAATTAATTTGTACGACCAAATAATAAACACATTTTTTTTCGATATTGTCATGATCAATCAATCAATGTTTATTTATATAGCCCAATATCACAAATGTTACATTTGTCTCAGTGGTCTTCAGCGTTTGTACAGAATATCAGTATGACAATACGACACCTGTGACCTGTCCTTTGACCCTCACATCGTACAAGGAAAAACTTCCAGAGAAAACCCACAGTTTAAAGGGAAAAATGGGAGAAACCTCAGGGAGAGCAACAGAGGAGGGATCCCTCTCCCAGGACGGACAGACGTGCAATAGATGCCCTGTGTAAACCGAAAATATAATACATTTACAACATAGGTAGACCAAATGTTTGGAAATGCATGTGTCTATAATAAGAAGATGAATCCACGAGGATGTCAGCAATCTTGTGGGAGCCATCAGGGAAGTAGTATGGTGAGAGTCAGGCAGGACCGCAGAGACAGGTTCAGCCACGACTCGAAGTCCAGGACTCAGATCCAGTGGTCAGGATAGAGGATCCAGGAAGACACGACCACAGCAACAGGATTAGCCTCGACTCAGGATCCCGGCGTAGATATGGACACAAAAAAGAGATTTGGGGGAAACTGGGTTAATCGGAACATGAGAGTACACAGGTACAAACAGACAGAAAGACGGAGTAAGGTGCCCCCCCCCCAACAGTCCAAGCCTATAGCAGCTAAACTAACGTGTCTACATACATACACTCCCTTAGGATAGGTTGAGGGAAAAGGGTAGCAAGTAAGAAGTAGGAAACAGAGGTGGAGAGGCACACGCAGGGAGAAAGGTCCCCACTGGAACCTGAATTGGTTAGAGGTAAGGAGTAGGTCTGTGGCTACGTTCCACAATCCCCGGCCGGGCTAGGCCTTCTCTGCAACCTGTTACCCTCTAATAGAACCACGAGGTCAGAGAGGGGAAAGGTTTTGGATAAAGTTTTAAATATAAGATCTACGTTTTTAGGATTGAAGTGAAAGAGTAAGAACTAAAATGTATAGGTGAAGAGGCACAACGTATCTACGTCAATGCACTCTTATTAGATTATTTTATTTGATCACTATAAACTTTATCAAAAAGGAAGGTCTTAAGCGTACTCTTAAAAACGGATAGGCTGTCTGCCGCCCGAACACAACACATGATAAACTGTATATACTAGCTTTTTTTGGGATACTTTTCCATTTGGGATAATAACATTAAATACGTGGAAACCCCTCCCGAGAGCCCTCTTTGAAGCCTTTCCACTTTCACCAGCGTACATTTTGGGACACATGATCAAGCTGGAGGTACAACTTTGGTGGTAGAGTTGATTCCCTCGCTCGCTTTGTTTGTACTCGGAGCTCGTCCTGATTACACAGTCAAAATGATTGCAATTTGGCAAGCAGCTTAACTGAAATGACTTCAGATGTTCATGAGTTTCATGCGGAGATAAATAAAATCTTATCTCATTTTTGGGGATTAGGCCTAGAGGTGTGGTCCAAGAAGGAAGTCACAGATTGATTATTCATCAGGAATATCATCAGGCAGCCAAAAAGCTCTGACTTTATCTTCAAACATCAACATAACCTGAGATGCACTCTTGTACAGTTTGGGAAACTCCTTCATTCTTTGCCAGAGACCCGCTAGGATAGTGGATTGTATTTCATTTTGGTATGAAAAATATGCGTGGGATTATATTATTATATAATTATATTTTTTCCTTACAATCCATTGGCTCTTTTTTGCATTTATGTTGGTCTGCTCAGTGGTTTTATGGTTTTAATGTGGCTATCAAAAAGAAAAAGGATACTTAATCCACTCAGACAAAAAACTGAAGAGGCACTTGAAAGAAATTCATAAAAATGTTCTTTGTTTTTTGTGTAGTGATTCCATTTAATTAGACACTTGGAATGTTCATTATAATTGAGACACTCAGAGTTTATTATCCGGGCTTGATAGACGTTCTCTTGACGTCAGATTCAGATCAAAGCACCTTATTTGTCACCCTGATCATTTGTTGACCTATAACTTACATTTTAACGATTCACTGCTTGTGTACTGTCTGGGTTTGTGTGTGCATGTGTTTGCACCTTTCTAACTGATGACAGCCAGATACAATATGTAAATTCGCGAAATATCAACCGGAGAAGAACTGTAACGCACATGTGTGTAATCATCTGTGGTAAAGATGCCGAGCAAAACAACTGAAAGGCATTTGTCTGTTTATCTCAAACACACCCTCAATATACATATGTTCTTTACATATAGGGATGGGAACTCTGGAGAGACTTTTAAGCTGCTTTAAGCTTCTCTTGTGCCAAATTGGACCTACTTTTATTCACAGTAGTTCTGTGTGAATAAATCATAAGATTAGAGTCTGGATGCTGATATTAATTTAAATATGTCGCCTATATTGAACATGCAGATTAAGTTGAGTCTTAACTTATATCTTTGCATTGTGTGGACAAGTCATTTTAAATACATGTACATCTTCTTACATCAAAACAAGCCTGTGATTTTAAAATGATAAAAAATGTATTTATATTTGTCGTCATGTTTGCAACAAGTTTGCCTCTGTTTCTTTGACATTTCACTTTGTGTCGAGCTGAGACAAACTGAACTGTATCCAAATGTATACAAAATAATAGTCTTTGTATTGCATGTATAGCATATTCAGAAGTCTCCTTATCTGCTATAGGGAGAGCGGATTTCGTGCTGCCAGTTCTACCAGCAGTGAGCTAATTACCCCACACTGTCCTCAATTCCCAAGCTGTTTCCCCAGATCTCCAAGGGAGAAGAAACACATTTTTTGGGGGCTTATGCTGATCAAAGATGACTCTTGAATTGCCATGGAAAAATTTCAAGTGTACTGCTTTGTAAAGAGAGGGATGAGAATATTGAAAATCCTCCTTTGCTTAGCAGAGTTTCTCACTGCCTGACTCAGGCGCATCCAAGACAATCCCTAGCACACCCTATGAATTATTTACATATTCCAGCAGGGATGCATAAACAATACTGTTATATGCCTGGCTGAGTGAGAATGGACGCAAACATGCCCTGACAGCTATCATATTGCAGTGCTCAGCCTCGGACCATGTGTTGGTGGAAGAGTCCATGTAGCAAAGGGAGACAGTATCTGCAAGCAGGGTCGAATTATTGATCGTAACCCAGGGACCAATGGTGGTGTCGTGTCAGTGGCCCTCCCAGCCTCGCTTAACTTATTGATCACTTAATAGTTTTTGCCAAGGCAGTCAATATTGATGCAGGGATTGATCTTTAACATTTACCTTAGTCTCTACAAATTAACCTGCATAGTGCATCATGTCAGCAAATAGCATTTTTGATTGATTTCAACCCAAATGTTTTTATCTTTTTGGCTAGCATTACAAAGTATAATTAAATCAATATAAAATGTGGATCTGTTCTGGTTGATTGTCGACCATGAAGAGAAGATGCTGGTCTTCAGGGCAATGTTGTCTATCAATATCAGTTAAAGGACTGTCTCTGTAGAATACTAATATAAGGACATTGGATTGTCAAACATACCCTTACGCCTGTTTCAATTATAAATGAGCTACTTAGGATGCACGTCAAAAGATGAAATAACCTTGGACGGTTCCCTTTCTTTTCTGTCTTCTCTGATATATTTTTCAAAACACCTGTAATCACAGCTTAATTTCTATGAAGTTGACCATGACATATACTCTTTGTATTGCAATTTAATGACATAGTGTACAATAGACTTTGAGCTTCTCAAATGAAACAAAGAGAATAAGCTCATCTAAACATAACATCCTCCCGCAAATAATTGAACAATTCAATTACAATAACAGCGAGACTGGCATTTAGTAATTGGTGACATTTGCTGTCATACCCATTTTTCAACAACTTCCTGGAGGTATTTAATAAACTAGCTCAGGAAAAAAAGAGTTCTCACACGGGAATAGGTAAACACTGCGATACTGTTTGCTCTCTATACTGTAAGTAGAAGCTTGGTGTAAAGTGTCACCTCTTGTTTCTCTCTTTTGTCTTCTTCTTCTCCACCCACAGAGTGACTGCACGCTGTGGCCTCAGATGTATCATCATCATTGTGTCTGGGCAGTGCAGAGGGAAAAAAACGGATTCATGAGTGCTTTATGAGGCAAAGAAACTTGTCAAACGTTTAAAATATAATTTGAAATTAATGACTTAATTCCCACAGACCAAACTGGTACTCCGGAAAGAGCTCTGGGGAACTTTACCAGCAATACAGTGTGTTTAAGAGTTGATGGCTTTGGAATCTACCAACATCTTTAAGTTTATAGGACTATATTGGTCATTTAATCTGTATTGACACATACATTTTATTACATTAACATGTCAAAATTACAACTCATCGTTTAAGGTGGATTAATGTAGAACTCCCTCCCCCATTTCCCTGTTTTCAGTTACGTTAGCGGACTTCTGGCGATAACTTCATGTTTAGCATTGAGCTTTCGAGAGTGTAATCAATCTTTTAATCTTTGCAAAAAACTTGAGGGCATTGCTGTATGTATGTGAATACATTTTAAATAGATAGTTTAATAATGATTTAAGTGGTTAACAATGTACGTGAAATACTTTAGTTTATGCATCCTTTGCAGTATTTAACAATCATTGTATTATTCTAGTCAAACTGCCATACAACGGAATATAGAGTTGACTAGTATTATGTCCTTTTTATGACACTTTAAATACTCTACAAACAAACACTGTGACAAACAAATAATCCACACACAGACACGCTAACGCAAAAGCAATAAACACACAAACACACATTTATGCGATTCCTAAATGCCTTTTGTGTGCGGCTTGATAACATTTGAGACCCTGTGGGTGTCAGTAAATACTTTCTATGGCTCCACTGGAACATAAGACTTAAGTAGCCTCAGTAAATGGTTTTATAAGCCGTTCACTGAAGCACGATGTCTCCTTACCTGAAAGTCTTTATCCCTCACACACCACCACTGATACAATTTATTTTCAGGCAATTGTACCATAGACCGATTCCCTTGATTGATTCTATTGCCCCGTTTGAAATGAGCCCTCACTCTTCAAAGAGAAAGAGTCACCCAAGTGTTCATGTGCTTTAGACATGGGCTAACAGCAAACGTCTAGGAACTCTCACATTAGGAAAATACAAATGAAAGCCAAATTCTTTGTAACTGAATCTATTGACTGATATTTCTGGTTGGAGCTGAATAGATTTGAAGAGGTTTGTCTAGACTGAGGTTTGTGCAGGGGGCAAACAGTGGGTAGCTACCGCTGCTTATTGCTGAAAATAAAATCTTCAAAGACGATTTATCATCATTGCAGTGAAGATATTGTAACAAATACTGCATTTAATCACTTTGGTCAGGAAGGGTTAGGGTAACCAGTCATTCTAACGTTTTCTTCATATTTTATAACAGATTACAGAACATACATGATTTACCAATTCCTATCAAATAAACACATTACCACTTGTATATATCACTCCCCCTGTTTTCTGTTGCCTAAAATGATGCAAAGCAGAGCAACTGTTGATTTGATCAGTTAATTGATTGAAATGCTAATCACAGCAAACCAGACAAGTTGTAATGAACGCACCCAAGATCCCTACAAAACAAGGTTACTCTTTTAATCAGTCTTCCTCTTGGCCTATGTTATACCTTTCAGTTGGCGTTTTGCAGAGGAGCGACTTCACAAAAACAATGGGGGTTTTGGGTGCTGAGTGTCATGTGTTTACCTAAGTCTTTGAAGATTTTGGGGGATGGGAAGTCTTCTACTCCCATAATAAATCCTGCTGTTTTATGCAGGTGGACATCATATTGATCTATGCATAAGAAATGTCCTTTGAAGACATTTGCTTCTGTTGGTATGTAGAGTTGTGCTGTGGGACATAAGTTGCAAAGGTCTTGAGGAAGAAGATCAAGAACAATCCTCAGTGTCAGGGTAGCCCCTCCCTACAGGCCGATCACGCAGACTGCGTGGGGCCTCAGCTTGCGGAGGGGGCCTCAGCTTGCGGAGGGAGCCTCAGCTTGCGGAGGGGGCCTCAGCTTGCAGAGGGGGCCTCAGCTTGCGGAGGGAGCTTCATTTTGCGGAAGGTGCTTCATTTTGCAGAAGGAGCCTCATCTGAAGCGCAAATGCGGCGCACCTACAATGTACACGCGCCACTAGCACCCCCCGCTCGCGACACAGAGGGCCTCATCATATAACTTTGCTTGGGGCCACAAGTTGGCCAGGGGCGGCCCTGCTCAGTGTGACCATGCATTTGTTTTCTCGCTACTGCCTGCTTTGTGTGTTTAGAACTGCAGTGTTCACACAAGCAGGCTTTGAAGTGCTCAGCGAAGGGTTGAGTGTCATCTCTATAAATTGTTCTCAAGTCCCAAGCCTCAGACAGTGAACTAAATATTTGCTCAATTTGTGAGAAAAAACAGCTACATCTTTAATTTGCAAGCTGTTAAAACACTGGTCTTGATCTCGGCTTTTACATAATGTTAACACAATCTGAAAGTGTCAATTCTCGAGGGACACATTTAAATAAACTTTAACCCAAACTGAATCCAGACGATCTGAATAAACAAAGCTGCCTTTAATTAAAAACTGTTGAAAGCCCAACAAGACATTTGAGTCTGTGAAAATAACACGCTGCTTAGTCCTCTTGTTTTGTGTAAACGGTGGAGTTAAGTGAAAAAGAGCCTTGCTGAGCCTAGAAAAATAACATTTGATTGTTGAAACATTTGTTTTCACATCCCAAATGTTGGATATTTTCTTTTCTTCAGCTATCCTGATGCCTGTCTAAAATGACATTTATGTTAGACACTGATAGATACTATCCTGAATTTAAGATTAAGATAGAGTGATTGTATGCCATTTACTGTAAGAAGTATTTATAGGAATACTTGCACACTACTCATTAAGTCTCCTCTGACAGATGTGAAATTACAACAGAGATGTTTTAGTGAGACTGAAAAAGCTAATTAAACAGCTATGAGAAGAGAAGTTTAGACAGTGTGAAAACCCATGTCAATCATTCAGTATAACCCAATATATCGCTCTATTATGTATTCAGTGCAAACTGACAAAAACGCTGTAGAGTGGAACGTCAGCGGACCATATCTGACTACTCAGCAAACCCAGCCAAATATTATGATTTCCAACTGTAGTTTAAATAAGAAATGCAAGTTTGTGAATGTGGGGGCTCAGGCCAATGTTTCAGTCAACCAACAGATTGCTGCCCTGGCTGTATTCAGTGGAAACAGATGGTAGTGGGTTCACAGTGGCAGATCATCGTTATTATCGTCACGCAGTGGGGGCGAGTTATGGAAAATGCTCCTTGTTAGGCAATGTATCATGGTTTCTCCCTCAGGAAAACTAAAAGCAATGGGTTCCTTTGTTAAAGTGCAAATACATAGGAATACATTTGATGTGAATGCAATATCTTGGCAGTTGTTTTTCCCCTATCTCTTTTTCTATTCATTGATTGAGATGAAATACTCATCTTTTTTAGCACTTTTACACTTTGCCTGATTTTTAACGACAGAGTGCCAGAATGCTCAAAGTAGTTTTATATTGAACATCATGGCAATCATTGCTCAATCACAATCTCATTTTGGTGCAATTGTATTGTTAGCACTCAGTTCATTTGCTGCATAACAAAAGTATAATAGTAATCAGACTGACAAAGAGAGGGAAAGCATGAGCTAGTGTCAGTGGTATTAACAGCCTGGGACTAACAGAAGAGGGACGAGAGGAATATAGAAGCCTGCTGTGGGAACACATAACTCCGCTGTAAGAGGAAGGGAAAAGAAGATACAATGCAATATTCTCTTTGGAATTAATTCACTGTCTCTTCTCCAAGAGCATCTAATTTAGTGTTGCTTGCCTTCCTTACTGTCTCAATCTGCCCCGCGCTCTCTCTGTCTCTCCCACTCTCTTCATCCATCTCCTTTACTCTCTCGCTGTTTCCATCCTGCTCTGTGCCCCCCTTCTAACCACCACCTCTTTTCCCTTGGCTGTCTCTCGTTCTCTTTCTGTGCCTTAGGCCTTTGTTAGACTGTCTTTGTGGCGAGAGCAGAGAGAAAGAGGGAGGCCTTGAACACAACTCAAGCAATCTGATTGGGAAGGAGAGCACGAGAACCTGGAGACATGGGAGATGAGAGAGTGAACGGGTGGATATGAAAAACCTCTTCTCCCCCCTGTGAGAGACAGAGGGAATGAGAAAGGAGAGGGAGCTTACTGATGGAAACACAGACAGGCAAGGAAGAAAAAGTGATTATCCCCTTATCCACTGTTTTAAAGAGGTTAACCTCATTAAAATTGTGGTTACGAAAACGCTGAGGGCACGAAAGATAATAAAGCCTTATGCCAATGGTCCATTCTCAGACTGAATTCATAGATTCTTTACCCATTAAGTTTTTTTATTACACTTCTGCATCCTTAAGGTTCTTTAGCCCCCCTTGTCCATTTGGATGAAAGGATGCACTCTAAGTACGTGCCCTTCAAGGTGCATATTAATGCTGGAAAATAAATGGCACACACTCCTCTCAAACTCTGTAACTCTAGAAATGAAAACATGCACTTTCTTTTAGAGGCTGAAATAAAACAAAAACGCAGTAAATGAGTAAAATATGAGAAGGTCACTGTGTTTTCCAGCCCGTTGCTCGTCCTAAATGGGTCCCCGTGGTCTAAATGAGGATGGATGTGAGCTGAACAGGATTCACTGGTCTGAGCTCAGCCTCTCGACAAGGGCAAAGGAGACAACAATAGTTGAGTTTGAGGGACTGGCTTTGGCAAGATTTAGATACACTAGTGTGGAGGATGCACAGAATACAGTTACAGTATAGGATGGATATGTGTTAGTGTGAAGACTGGTGAAGAATGTGAGGAGGTGGAGGGGGATGTATTTAGTGTACAGACTTACTAGCAAGCCTCTGTGAATCCTCTCTGATCATCTCTCTGTTGTTTGTTCTTTCTCTCTGTCTCTGCGGCACATACTGTACAACTGAAGCCTAATGAGGATGTGTGTGTCTGTTGTACGGTTGTAACACACTACCAAGTCAAACAAAGAATACAAAAGCATTATATTTAGCTTTTTATATAGTAAAATCCTAACTCCAGACCAAATGTAATACCACTGAAACAATGTGAGGTGCTGTGATTGTAGGAATAGAGGACGGCGTCTCATTAAGATGATAGCAGACTTTACTGGAGAAACTGCAGATGATTTATAGGTCTTCTTGACCAAGTGCATACAGTTATAGGTCTCTGTCTACATTAAACCATGGGACACCTGATATCTTCCATGATTCATGACGAGGAGCTTGGAAACACTTCAAGGTCAGACTGATAACTATGGGATGTTCGGTGATGACATCAGCTTAAAGTCTGAGTCTGGCCCTGAGCGCTATTTTTTAAGTTGTGCATATTTTTTCTCTAAAATGTGTAGAAAAATAGAAGTATGGCATTAAACAGGATCATGATGTCCCTTACAAATGATGCATTCTCCATAATGACCAATTACTGTGCCTCAGTAAATGTCACCTGATGACTACTATCCAAAACTGCATGTTCCTGGCTTGCAGGAGGAAACCATTAACAAACACAATACAAACTTAAAACTCTCTCATACTTTGGCCAAATATATAGTTTAGTAATTAACATGGAGCACACCTGAGGACCCATAATCATAGTCCTCACCATGGGTTCATCAGTGTGAAATCACCAAGGTGTTATTGTTAGACTTGTTTAACCTCAAGTTTCATCAGAATCCAATCAGTGGCAGAAATAACAAGGCATTTGAATCAGTGTGGTGCCACCAGTGTGCTAAACACTCTAATTTTGGAAATGCCACAGCTCGGTGAGATATCTACAGCAGTTGACATTGTAGTTTCATCAGTGCCTTGTCAATGGTACCTGAATGAATGGATGGATGGATGAAACACAAAGCTGGTTATTAGTTTTAACCTTTCAGTGAGATTATCAGATGAGATGCTGAGTTGACCTTTTAACTGAACGGTAAAGTGTAGACCATGACTACATCGGTGCCGCTGTCTTTCACAGAGTTATTAAAAGCATGTTGAAGTTTTGACACTATCTGTTTCAATAACCATCACAACAGACAATGTAATAATGTGATGCTAAGGAACTCAATGTTATACTGACAGATGTCCTAATGTGACCTACAACGTAATGAATTTGCATTACAGAAAGGCCCAATTTAATATTTTGGATGGTAATACATGTTCAACATCGGCTACTGATGATTTCCAGAGAGGAGGTACTTGAAAAAGCTATCCAACTTCCTCAGGCTTGAAAGGAAAGTCATGCAAAGTGGAGAGGAAGAGGTTCAAGGAAAGGCAAAGGAGGCTGATTATACACAATTTAAAGTCCAAACCCCAGAAGACTTTTTGGAAGTGCTCCTCAGTAGGGGAGGGAGCAGGAAGAGGTGTTTCCATCAGCGATACAGCGCCCCAGTCGGTTTACCGTGACGGACCGTGAAGCGCACATTCTCCGGTGAGACAAATGGACTGTCCTTGAAGCTGCGTCAAAATCCACCGACTAGACAGGAAGTTAGGTGTTTGTACCTTCAAACAAAAGCTTAACTTCAAAAAATGAAATAACTATTTAGTCCTCGCCAGATAGCTTTATAAGTGGCAGTATTTACAAAAAAAGATTGCTCACCATAAAGCTTTATAAATAGCAGTATTTTCCAAAAAATATATTCATTAAACATATACTGAAACACGACTGCGCACAAATAATTAATATCCTTTATTGCAATACATGCAGTTAAACGTCTTGTCTGTTATACTTTTCTAGTCATTTTAATTATATTTTACACTGTCTAGCCTTGATGTTTGTTAATCTGTACAGCTGAGACAAACGTGTTTTGTAATATTGGGATATCTGGGCTTTAAATACATTTTGATATTATTTGATTTAAACCACATATCGTCATTATTGGGAAGCCAAAGCAGTATATTTCAAACATTAATTGATTTATTTCCTGCTTTTATTTTGGTAGCCTGGCGGAAAACCGGATATACGAAGCTCGTGCAGGCTTGACAGCAGTTGTCCGGCAGCACTGAGCGCACACGCCGCTCTCTACATCGCACCACTGCGGTAGGAGCGGGGAGGCAGCAGCACAGGGGGACCCGGCGGACACCCTCCACTTGTTCCTGCACGAAAACAAATCCAGGTGGTCTCTCTGCCGACTTTATCACAGAGGAGGACTTTACCTGAGATGACATAGCGAGCAACAGCTCCCAGGGCAAACCCACAGCCCAGCGAGAGCGAAGGAGGGAGAACTTTTGGCTGTTGCTGTTGTATTTACCACACCTGCGTAACCTTGGAAGTCAGACCTGTCTATTGCGAGAGGATGGGACCGCTTCTCCTCGCCATCGCCCTGTGTTTGGGCACCGCTGTCCCGCAGCATGTGAACGGTGAGTGGAAAAGTGACATTGTCGTTGTCAAACATATTTTACACGGATAGCTCTAGTGTGGGAGTACATCAAACTGTCCACCAGCGATTAAAACATCTTCAAATATCAAAAGTGACTATGTGAAATTAGTATTTAAATGAGGAAACCCACGGATAGTATGGTGTAATGTGTGTTGTTTGCGGAATGCAAGCAGCCTGTCAGCACGGTTTGGCAACAGACCACTATCGCGTGTAATCTGTGCAAAATCGTTGCTAATTTGTTATAGCCTACTTTACGTTTAAGCAACACTTGTTTGAGTACATGAAACATATGGTGGATTTTTATTTTATTCTAACGTTTTTCTCCGTGATAGCGACGAAATCAGTTCTTACAGCAGGCGCACATTTTAATCAGAAATGTGCACCGCTCCTGTATTTAATGCGCCCTCACAGTGATAATCTTCAACTGTTTGCCTCGCTCCTCCGTGATGCTTCCAGAGGATACAAAAAGAAGCTGTGGGTTGGTTAAGATAGAAAGGACGTCACTTTTCCAACTGAAGTAATAAGAAAAGATAAATGGAAAGATTCCTCCAATGTGGGCTTTAGACAGACCTAGATGCTATCACATAGAGGAGATATAGGAGAGCCTCCTATGTTAGTTACATCATGGCACCACTTGACTAGGATGACATTAGGAGAAGGTCAGTTGTGCATTATTAAGTCTAATGTAGAGTTTTGACAAAACTGTCAGGTGGCTCTAAGCACAGTGAAATTATTGTTAAAGGCTTATATTCACCTTGCCCACTGATCAGCATTCAAACTATTCCCATCCCTCCTCCTTCGCCCTTCTGGTTTCTGGTGATAGGAATATTTAAGATGTGTATACTTCCCATGAACAGTGCAGAACAGTACCTGTGGGATTAGTGTAAAGAAATCAGTGTAGCCCTTATGGAAGTAGGTCATGCCATCCGTCCTGTCTCTATTCATTTAGCCACATGCTCGCCTCAGGAGTCACACATGTCAGACAGACCTCAGTCTCCCCACCAGGAGTGTGCCTTAAGGCAGAGTTTCTAAGGCTCCTTAAGCATTGCAGTGTCAACTCAGAATCAGCTGCTAGAAGATATTATACTCCCCGCTAGGCTGGCATAATGAAAGCCGAGGTAAAACAGAGCTGTGGTGCCGTGGGTCGACTTGTTTCAAGGCTCAGTGAGTTATAAATACACCCTGCACTTGTCCCTCAAGTAATCATATCCTGGTTATATTTGTTGTATTGTAAAGGGATTTTTCTCCATCTGTTTCTTAACTGAGTACAGCTGTTTTTAGGAGAAGATGGGGTTATATGTAGGGTGCTAACATATTTTGATCTGTTTTTGAGCATCCTTATAACTATCCTTATCACGTTGGCAGCTATTTTAGCAGCACAATTGTTCTTTTTCAAACCGAAAGAGAGATAGACTGGACAGGAATCAAAAGGTCCAACAGCATTGAAATCCCCATCATAAATAATGCATAGTGATGATTAGATGTATTGGCAGAATTTCCTTGCATTGCCTCGTTGCTGAAAAGTAGCAGGTGTCTTCAGCAACAGCTGCTAACAGACAATCTATTGAGAATGTCACAGGGTGCCTCTGTCCACTGAAACAAATTGATGGGGTAGAAACATTCGCCTTCAGGTAAAACAGGCTGCATTGTTCCAAGTCAGTGTGCAATACATCACTTCCTCCAGTTGGTTACTGGTGCTGGCTCTCACACATTGTTTGGGATTCAGCCTGTCCGCCTGAACAAAGCACATGACTGCACCACTGGGCTCTCTAAGATGCTTTTGTGCCTGTTTAGAGAGTCAGTATTAATGCATTTTATGCATCTTAATTTGAGTCTCAATCTTGTTATAATGGCTGCACACGTATAGTCTTTTAGGCAAATGGACAGCCATCTGGAGGGGGTAATGGGACTGCATGCTATTGGGGAATCCTGATTAGTGTTAATATTGTTGGTCACTGTTCATTTCGCTCAAAGATTTAACTCGCTAAACACAATTGAATGAGTTTAATTGTTCAGTTGGTCAAACACAAAGCACTGATGTAGAAACGTTGTGATTTCTAGGATAAATGGGTTTAGATTGGATCTTTAGTTTTTGTCCTGCTAACAAACTGCACATTTTCGACACTTTATAATTTGTGCTATAACATTAATGACATATTGTACATTTGGATGAACAAAATTCGATAGATGTAAACTAACTAATTTACATTTTCCATGCACACTGGGCTATAATTATTATTATTATCAGCGATCAATACATTATATAATGTATTGATATACATTATATAATGTATTGATCGCTGCAGATATATGACCTCAGATATGTAAACAAATTGCTGCAGCAGTACAGTATTGGCAAGAGCTGAAGCAATTAGCTGATGAATGATCAAACAACAGAAAATGAGATAGATTTCTCTCACTGTTACATTACGAATCAGTTTTGCATTTGCTGAAGGTGTTTTTCTTTTATAGATCACACCCATTGTCTGATCTGTTCAACCAAATCATAATAATATCATAATTGATTCATCATATGTGTCATACTTAACACATTTCCCAAACATTTGCTGGTGAAAGCTTCTCAAATGTGATAATTGACTGCTTTTTCATCAATCTAAATACACAGTTGTATTTTCTAGCTTTGGGACATTTCACATTTTTCTTTTAGATCAAACATTTAATCAAGAATATAAGTCCTGAAAAATGCATTTTATAAATATATTTCTAACCCTTAGGATATTTAATGAATTAAACAACTCAGTTAGTTTTTGAATTGTGCTTGGTTTACTTTAAAGTGGACCTATCATGCTATATTTGAACAATATATTGTAGGGCCATACCTATATAAAACATGTCTGTGAAGTTTTTTTTTCAAAATACCAAACAGATCATGCATTTTAGCCATGCCTCATTTCGCTCTATTTGCTCTTTCCAGCCCTGCCTACAGTAGGGGACAGACCTCAGAGCCCACATGATCTGCTTATGTGTGCCATATACCTCACCATATTTATGAGGGGATATTTCTTCTTCTTCTTTATATTTTTGATACATTTCTGTGGTATTTCTGTCATATTTTGCATAGAGTTGAACTGAGGTGGTTGTTTGAAAGGAAGAGAAAAAAGGAATTCGTTTTTTTCACCATTTGAGTTGAAGGAAATGAAATGCCACCAATTCTAAATATGTTATTTTCACTAGTTTTTTACTCCAGTAAAGCATGTCAAAAAATCATCTTGGACAAATAGGAATAAAAAACAGAAACTTTTTCACCACCGCTTTTAAAGACCCTGTATATACCCTTACGGAGCGTCCACACTACAGCTTCAAAAAAAGCTTGGAGCTGGGCGTGTCTGAAGCTTGGGGATGTTATTCAAGCAACACAACCAACAACCAATCACATGAATCTCCCGCCCCCGACATACAAAGCAAAAACCCCCGGGGATTTTATGCGAGCAATATATATATATATATATATATAAACTCCCCAAACAGGCGAAAACCTACCAGTTTCACCCACTGTCTCTGCCACCTCCCTCCATGCCTGGTTCCTCCGGTTTGTATCCCGGTAGGTGAAGAGGGTCTGCTCATACAAAACCGGGTGATTGCTACGGCGATAATTAGTTTCTCCTCCATCTTTTTTTGAAATATAGAAATGAACGGCGGGATATCTCTCCCAGCTTAGACGCGGTTTGATTGGCTACGGCTTGAGCTGTCAGATTTTCCGAAACGGGATTTGATTGGCTGGCGCTGGCTACTCCGGCGTCAGAAGTTGAACATTGTTCAACTGAACATTGTTCAACTTCTGTCGCCTGAGACGCCGGAGACGGACCGCTCTGCTACCCACAATTCAGTTCGGCGAAAAAAAGCGGCAACGTGACGTCACCCCATTCAAAGTGAATGGGCAGATTGAAGCTGTCGACGCTGCAGACGCTGTAGTGTGGACGGGCCGTTACCCACTTACAGGCCTGGCATATGTACTCAGTGTGAGAAAAAGTTTTTAGAGAGTACTTGTCCATGGACAAGTGAGTTTGGCAATTTACTTGTCCGAATACATTTTTCACTTGTCCAGAATGGACATAAATTGGGGCCACTGGAATCTTCTTCTTCATCATCGTATTTTACATTTTCCCACGTTTTTTACGACACCGCTAACGTAAGTGAGCGGTAAGATTTTACTGCATCACACATAGGGTTGGGTATCATTTGGATTTGAACGATTCCGGTTCTGCTTTTCGATTCCAGTTATTTTCGGTTCTCGATTCCGGTTCTTAAGAGGGTAAAAATAAGTCCCATGACAAACTGGGAGAAAAATATATTTATGAAAACATTAAGTCAAATCTGTATTCCTATTTACAAATCACTTCATACTATTTAATTTCTTACGGTTATTGAATACAATTATATAAAAATAATCTCTGCATTGTTTAGTTAGTTCTAAGTGGTGCAGTTTGAGAATGCACAATTGGCCCAGTCTCCTCTGATGTTACACTGCAACCTGCCTGTGAGACAGAGTCCAACCACACAGTCTGTGTGTCCAACACATGTCCTGCAACACACATGCTGCAACCTGCCTGTGAGACAGAGTCCAACCACACATGTCCAACACATAGGCCTAATAATAATAATAATACATTATATTTATAGACTATAGGCCTAGCGCTTTTCTAAAACTCAAAGACGCTTACACATGTCCTGCAATACACATGCTGCAGCTGCTCACTGTTTGTAAAAGTAAATAAATAGTATTTTCATTTCAATAATGTACTTTCTATACCCTGCTTCATAAACAATACTGACATCCCTGTGCTCCTCCGAGTCTGGGGGTCCGGGGATGTGAGGACAGCGCGAGGACACAGACAGGGAGGCTGCTTCACTTCATAAAGGAAATGGCGGTCATTCGGTCAATATTAACAACACAGGAGCTAAAACGCTTAATAACCTTCATTATGTGTTAGAGAAAGAACATAAGAAAGTTTGACAAAGATGAGGCTGTTAAACGGGCAGCGGATCCTCTGTGTGTAGAAAGAGAGAGAGAGAGACGCTGAGCTGCACCGTGCAGCGATCAGCTGATACCGAGCATAGAGAGAGCTGCAGTCCGCGGGGCTCGGCCTCGCCTCCTGTCCTCACAACTCAAATAACAATTGTCCGGTCCCGGGATTGATGCAATTGTTATTTGTTCCTACTCGGAACCGAGTTTTGCTTCCCAACCCTGCCACTTATTATACATCCATGGTCCCGCCCCGCCCCGCCCCGCCTAACTGTACAGAAAGCGGCGAGATGCATTTCCTTAGGAATCGACAAGCAGAACCGAAACTAACATTTCTAAACGAACAATGGCGGACACGGACAATTTGCGGATGAGTTCTGCCTTTTGTAAACTGAATTTATCAATAATTTGTCAATAAATCAGGGCGAAAAACGTCACTTGTCCGCCGGACAAGTCAATTGAAAGATCTACTTGTCCGATATTGTAAATAACACGTCCCGGACGGTGGGACGTGTACTTTTTCGCACACTGGTACTACAGCGTCTCCAGCGCTTTCATGCGGCAATGGCCGGCCGTGGCCCAACCCCCCCATTCCCCTGATAGGTGGAGAGTTGCCCATATATGCGGAGCTCCTCGTTTCTGACGTCACAGCATTTTCAATTCTGTATCAGTCTGTATCAGATCCGTTGCAGCCCCGTTTTTAGAGATTTGGGTATGGAGGAAAAGAGAGAGGGTTGTGTTTTCTGACACTTGGTGAGTTCCCTGACTCACCGGGGACACATATTCATGTATAAAAGATGTACTAAAGTGCATTTTGCATGATAGGTCCCCTTTAAATTAAACACTTTTATGTCTGCTTTCCACTGTGCAGTTCAACAAATAGGGCTTTTGTTATGGTGGGAATACTAATAGAAAATGCTTTCCCGAAATGCATGCAGAATATAAAAGTCTATCTAAACATTCATTACATTTACTAGCCACTGAAGGTTATGGTAGATGTACAGGTGACTTTAACAACAATGCCTTGTAAAAATGCCCTTCACGGTTTTAAATGGCGCAGTCTTCAATCAGTCGAGAGAGGTCAGACCTCTGTCGGATCAGCAGACACGATAAGCAAAGGACTGAAAGCAACTCATTGGAAGACAACCTACACACAAGGAAATTACACATGGGATATCACAACATGGGAATCAATCTTTCCACAAAGCCTCCTCCTGTTGCTGTTTTAACAATGGCTTCTGACTTAGTGTTTTTTTTCATGTTGACGGGACATGATTGGGTTATTAATTGTCACTGCAGACGTTCTTTAATCCAATTAATAGTCAAAGGAGAGTTAATTTGTCTCCCATGTCGACATTTTAATGGATTTTGATTATATTTGTCTTTGCTGTCTTGTCCTGCCTACATTTTTTTACTTGACTTATTGGGAGGGTATGAGAGAAACAGTTACAGAGGTTTCAAGGACACACACTAAGAACATGGTCCTGAGATAAGAATGCAGCACAATGGTAAAATACGTTTTTTGAGTCATTACATACTTGTATAATCTTTCAGACAGAAACTACTTGATCGTATTGTGTATTACCTGACTAATCATGATGATATAACTTAGCTCAAATACTGGTGTAGACGAGGTACTGTGGTTTTGGGCCAATTTTAGATTTTCTAGGTGAATTGAGGCTTAATAACTCTTCATTTTGTCAGACATTGAAAACTAAATGTGTTAATAAGACATACTCAAAGCCTGATCTGCAGTTAAGTTAGTCTTTTTTCACACTAGGTATTGCCTGTGTCTATTCACAAAACTCTGGAAACATTGATTGTAAATGTTCCCAGAAATGTTAAAGGTCTAGAAATTACCAAAAGCAGCATGTAACAGTATGAAGGCTGGCATAAGCAGTGATCATCTTAGCATACTAATAATGCCAGTGTCGAATCCAGGCCGTGACTGCGCCAGGAAAAAAAAGGCTCTCTGGAACAGTAAAGAGATTATAACAGTTTTTCATTTGTAGTGTCATTTCATGTTGAGTCTACTTCACTTTTTTTTTTTTAAAGCTAAGAACAAGCAGCAGAACATCCTCTCGAAGTTTGAGCATTCAAAGGACCACATGCTGGTTTTAAGTAATCCCACTGGGTCGAGATTAATGACTCAAGTTTTGGAGGCACAAGCTGGCCCACAGTGCAGGCTCACAGTGTGCGCTTGTGTGTGTCAAAAACATTGCAGATCATGAAGTTATATGATGTCTTTTTTAAATGAACTGTAACATATTGTATGGGATTGTTTGTGAGTTTGCTGAAGCTCACTACTTTCCTGACTCACCACAAAGAAAAGCCATCAAAAGTTATCCAGACAGAACACATCTAGCCTGAAGTAGATAATGTAATTGTATGGTACAGCTGGCCTTACATTGTTGTTTTGACGAATCTTTTTCATCATGGAACATATAACAGTTACAGGTTTAATATCATAGAGTACAGCACACTTTTCAACAATGCTGCACAGAAGCTGTTAGTGGCAGAACAGTGGTTTAATGACTATACTGTTCCAGTGTGAACACTTTTACTTTACTCTCTTTAATGTAATGTTCACATATAAGCTTCTGACTGCACCCCGGGAAATGGCTGCCGTGGGTCGCAGCTAATTCTCACTTATTTTCATATGCAATATAAACATATAGAGTTGTGTGCTATGGCTTCATAAAGAGGCCAGAGTAATCTACTGATTTGAACTTAATGAGTTCACATACAAACAAACATGGGTTCGCATTCACTTAAAGTGTCAACACTGCAATGCCTTAATAATGCCTATAAAGTAGCAATGATTTGCATTCAGCTAGATTGTAATGAAGCTTATTTTTTTCTAAAACCTTTGAGGTAAAAGAATGCATTGTGCTAATTGCATCAGAAAACATTACATCATTTAGACTTCACTACCATCCACACAGTAGCCTGCCATCATGATCATCAATCATTGTAAGCCCTTAATCTGAGATACAGTTAAATAGGGCTGCACGATTTTTCTGACAAATATTGCGATTGCGATTTGATTTGCGATATTTGTTTTTAAGCGACCCAACGGAAATTTATTGTAAAATGCGGCCATATCTCCGGCTAGGAAGGTCGCATCAACATGCTCCCGTCTCTAGCACCCCGAGCTACGAGTGAAAGAACTAAACTTACATGAAACTTCCGTTGGGTTGCTTTAAAGTCAAGCTTCAGTTTAAGATTCACCCTGTAATAGATGTAAAACATGTGTTGGAGCATTACTAACCTGACTCAGATGCTTTGTTTCACCAAACCATCTAGGAAAGCTCCATTGGAAGCCATTTGGAAAGGGCAGGCACTTTCAAAAATACTTGGCAGGTGATTGGATCAATCTGTCTATCACCTTCTATCATAGGCCACTTCTGATTGGTGAACAATGGCTGGTACATGTGGAGCACAGCACTTCTGATTGGTGTGGATGACTGACACACAAGAAAAAAAAAGAAAACATGTAAACATTTTTTTTTAAATCGCGATTTCGATTTAAAATCGATTAATCGTTGACCTTCCAGCCCTACAGTCAAGCTAACTTTATATTAGCCGTGTTCCTAAGATGCTTTCCTTATCCCCACTCTCTCCCTTTTACTTGAATGGGAAACTAAACATGTCATAATGCTCTGTACATGTTAACGGTGTAGTTGCTTTTAATCCATCCTCCCACCCCCTCTGTCTGCCTGCCTGTTTATTTGCAAATGCAAAACAGGCTACATTTCAGCTGCACTGTATTTTCAATATAATTTAGCTACAGTAGTATTAAATAAATAGATATGTTTACTGTCAAACAAAAGCATTTTAAGTGGAAGCTTGCAGGCTGCAACAACAATAAGGCCATATAATTACCATATAATCTCTTTGGCTTTTTAACTTATTTAGTTTTTCAAACACCTGCCTTTAAACACATTGTGTGTGTGTGTGTGTGTGTGTGTGTGTGTGTGTGTGTGTGTGTGTGTGTGTGTGTGTGTGTGTGTGTGTGTGTGTGTGTGTGTGGTGTGTGTGTGTGTGTGTGTGGTGTGTGTGTGTGTGTGTGTGTGTGTGTGTGTGTGTGTGTGTGTGTGTGTGTGTGTGTGTGTGTGTGTGTGTGTGTGTGTGTGTGTGTGTGTGTGTGTGTGTGTGTGTGTGTGTGTGTGTGTGTGTGTGTGTGTGTGTGTGTGTGTGTGTGTGTGTGTGTGTGTGTGTGTGTGTGTGTGTGTGTGTGTGTGTGTGTGTGTGTGTGTGTGTGTGTGTGTGTGTGTGTGTGTGTGTGTGTGTGTGTGTGTGTGTGTGTGTGTGTGTGTGTGTGTGTGTGTGTGTGTGTGTGTGTGTGTGTGGTGTGTGTGTGTGTGTGTGTGTGTGTGTGTGTGTGTGTGTGTGTGTGTGTGTGTGTGTGTGTGTGTGTGTGTGTGTGTGTGTGTGTGTGTGTGTGTGTGTAAAGCTCACTGACAAGCATCAGGGTGGATTTTCACTGCATTCCTAGCCAAGCACAATTTTTGTATTTACGTTGGAGTAGATATGCTCAAAAGCACCCATTGCTTTGCCAGGAGAGTGCCAGAGCGGCATCAACCTTTCAGTATCAATGCTGGCCATGAGTGAAAGAGTCCACCTTTTCTCAGCAGATCAATATACGCAGAATACATTATTTTGGATTAAGTGCAGAACTGCAGCAGCCTGTATGTCTGAGGAGTTGATCCAGCCTGTTTAAGCTCTTTTGTAAGATTAAAGCTTTAAGACAATGAGATTAAAAACAAAATGTCATATTTCAGACTTTAAAGCTTTTACACGTACGGATGAATGACGCATAGATCTTTGAATGTTTTATTATAACACAAAAAGCAAGCTCCTGACACATTCTCACATTGTAATATCTGCTCTGTTTGAGGATATGAATGCCTTTTATCCTCGTAATTTATATAGTTTTCCCTTCTCTCCAAGTCTGGCTCCTGATATTGTGTCTGTAAACTACTTTCAGTTGTCTGTAGGCCATCCATTCGAATGCTCAGTTTGTAATGGGAAAATATTGTGTTGGTACGTTTTTTCATTAAACACAAAGTTGTGATATTTGTGCCCACATTTATTGAACAAGCAAACTTGAATTGCTGAAGTCTGAAGTTAAGCTTGCCTAAGTCAATTTAAGATTGAGGAGTTAAAGTAATAATGAGCTTAGCTTTGGTTAGATATAGTATCTCTGATAGGCACACTCAACTCAATCTACTTTGTTGAGATCAGATATGGAGGTGGCTTAAGTCTTTACTTCCAACATGCCCTGCGGAGATATGGGCTTATTCTTAATCCAGAAGCATACTTTTATATGTTATGGCCCGATGTCACAATGAATGTCCCCGAAGCTAAAGTCTCACACTTTATTGTGCCAGGTGACAAATCTATTACTATTGTCTTTTCTATCCATCCTTCAATTGTTCTGATTATATCTTGTAACTTAAAGTGAAACAAAAATAAAATACAATCCTTAAAGCATTGACATAATTTTCAAATGAATGTCTCCCTACTTTGTTTAGTATTTATTTGTGCATCTCATCTCATTCTCAGATATTTCCCCTCTCAAGTTTACAGCATTTTAACTTATATCATATTATATATTAGATTATGTCCATACCTGTACTGAGGATGATGTGTTGTGTGTGTGTGTGAGAGTGTGTGTGGGTGTGTATGCTTGAAGCTGGGAGAAGTAACCCAGAAATGTCATCACACAAAGTCTAGGCAGCAATTCTGGCTCTTAAGCACAGCATGGATGTGCATCTATACTTCACTCATTTGCCGAAAAACAAAAACAATATCCCTTTATTTATCATGTCAGCCATTCAGTTTTTACACTAAATTGCGCTAGATGCCAACAAAGGGAATATGTGAGTGATTTAGAACAACAAAGGAGTCTAACTGTTAAAAAGTATTGTTAAAAGGGATATGTTCTTCAACTCAAATATGAACAAACCACCCTGCATTTCTGCCCAGTTTTTTAGGAAGGTTATTTGAGGGTATGAATGAAATGCCTGCCATTGAGAAACAAACTGTCTTTTTGAAAACAGGGAAATATCTTGAGCAGATGTTTTTAGATGTCACTCGGTGTGTGTGTACCAGGCGGGGTGGAGCTGAGAGCTGAGAGCCATGATGGTCAAATGCCTTTTATTGTGAAGTTCAATGAACAACAACCACTCACCTTCAAACTTCAAAGTAAAGCCCATTAGAAAACTGCCATTCATTGTCACTTACAAAAGAGTGAAAGGGTTGCAACAAGTTGCACCATTTTGGTAATTGCTACAGGTATGGAACTGATGATTGGATTGCTTTCTCCTCCAAAATCTTTTCAGGGGCAATCATGGGCCGACAGAAGTCCAAATAAATTGAAACATGTCTGAGGCAGCAACATCCAGCAACAAGGCAGCTCTTAGTCACTCAGATGAGCTCAGAAAGACAAGGAGTGGCAAATGGCTTACAGACAAAAAGTGTAAGCTTGGTTTAACCCTCTTTTGACTTTAGCGCAATGAAGACAAATCAAACAATAGGAGAAGTTTATACCAGGTCATGTCATTTGATGTATTTACAGGGACACCAGGTAAACTAATGTTGCATTCATTCGGAATAAATATATCTTATTATTATATATTAGAGATGATACTGTGTTTTGGTACACATTTTCATCAACCATTTAACACTACTATGATTGGTTGGATTTGTGTTTTTCCTCTCTATGGACCGCCCAAGGGTAAAGCAGACACGCTGGTACTCTGAACGTGTGTCATCAAAGTCATCATCAGGAGCCTGAGGTTTATTTGACACATTTCAGTAATTCATTAATTATGATGTACTACATCATAATTAATGAATTACTGAAATTTAAACACAGAACTACAGTAGTGCTGTGTTTTTAAATGATGGGTTAAATCGAGCCGAATCAATAGATATCTTATAGAGTATTTGTGACTTCACAGTTTTGCGCTAAATAGGCACACCATTGGATTTGTCACTATTGCTCTGCATAAACATTGAAAGGAAAGATAAAGCAAAGACAATACATAGAAAGGAAAATATGTTTAACTATATCCTTCTTTGGATTGACATTCAATGATATTTACTTAACTTGAAACAAACTACCTAATCTTTCAAAGAACATCAGTCCTGTTTAGGTTTAATTATCAATGTCTTTAAATGTTTATTTATAAAAAGTATTGCTCCCATTTCCTTTAGTTTCCAAGTTAATTCCTCTGACATCCTTCACCATGTTGAGCATTGTCTTTGCTTCTGAGCCAGCTGGTTCGACAGTGTGGTCTCTGTATAATTCACCAGTGTTCGAGGTATGAAATATACCAGTATGATCTTTGTAGCCTGTCAATGCTGTTCCAGGTGGTTGCTGCACTGCAGATGCAGGCAAAGTCCTACTGAAGTGCGTGAACAACGTGCTTCTAGATCTTTTCCTGTGTTTAGTGTTGAACCTGTGACGTTTCTGACAAGTTAAATTAGTGGTTAACATTTTTAAATCACTGAGTGTATTTTTAACCAGGTTCAAAGCAATGAGGAGAAATCTTTGTGGGATATCTCACCCTCCCTCTCTGTCTCCATCTCTCTGTTTGTCTGCCTCTCTCGCAAACCCTCGCAGTCTCGCACACATATTCTAGAAGTTATAATTATAGCACATCAAACCACGATTATAATGCAGCTGCTGCAGCTGGGCAAAGATTGGCCATGATGGTATGCATACAAATACTCGCTGTGTATTGGATTTGTATTGAATTGTTTGATTGTTGTACATGCTCATTTTGTAAATGCACGCCGGTCTATTTGCGCCTGAGGCCAGTGTTTGAGTATGCTGTTCTGTTAGTTACTCCTTTCTATGGTGTGTGTACAGCCGGTGATATTTGAGTTGCAGTCTTCTGCTCAGTTTTGCTTACACAACTGAACGGGACTGAGTGTTGATTCAAGGAGACGTAAACTAATCACTGAAAAATTGCTTTTAACATTTTGATGTCCAACAATCAACCGTGACTGTTCATCATCGTAAAGCCACTGTACGCTGAGTCTTGTCTTGCTCAACACAGAAGTTGTTCCTGCTACATCCAATTCACTGACCAAGGAGAAAGGGGGATGAAGAAATTCAATTTGTCAGGGCCTGCCCTCTTCAGCACACACAATGCACAGCTTAGGCCAGTGAGTGTTAAGTATGAATGGAACAAGGATCGAAAGATGTTTTTGTTAATACTTCTTCTTGTACTTCAAACATGCATTTAAGCAACATCGAATGCAGCTTTCTTTGTTTTATTTCTTCACAGTTTGAATAGCTAGCTTGACCTTAACCTGCCTTCTCTCTGCCTCAGTCGTAGAGAAAGAGTGGGCCAGCGTTTGTTAGCTGTAAAGGTGACCATAACTTCTCTTTCGAAAACCACTGTACCTGAAATGAATTTAGATGGCAGCTGTGGTGTGTGATGATGTATATTTAGGTTATATTATTTGGTTGACATTCAGGATGACTTTTAACGTGACAATTAGTGAGCTGGATGCTGGTAAGCACATTTTTTAAAATATTTTTTTAGAAGATAGCCCTGATAGTTGTTTCCCTTTATGTCCAATCTTCATGCTATAAGCTATGCTAAGTGGCACATGGCTTTAGCTTCATGTAGGAGAGGCTGATCAGAAGCTTGGTTCCACTCTCATGTCTAAAACTGGTCAAGCGAATAACCATATTTCCCAAAATGTTTCCTTTGCAAATAAATACATGATATTAAGGACACTATATTAAATTGAATGGTTGTCCTGGCTTTATCAAAATGATTATTCTTTGTCTCTCTGTCTCTCATACACACACGAAAAGACAAAACATTTTAATTTGCCAGTGGATCCTTTGTGAATTTTGAATCAGAGTTGCTCCGTCAGAGTATTTGTGTGGCATAATTTCCCTTCAAAACATCAAGACAACAAGAGTGCTAATGAGGTAAACATTTAACGAACAGGGTCACAGAAATGCCTTCATGTGCTGTTGAATATGCATTAATCCTCTGAATTAGTGACACAGTTTTCAAGCAAAAGGCTTTTTCCCCTCACCCATCTTTTTCTCTCCTTGCCTGTTAATCTGCACAAGCGCTCTCCATCGCAGATACCTTCCCGTTCACCACGTTACTGCAAAAATTCAGATTAGATGTTCGCTCCACTTCTTTATACATGTTTGATGAACCTTTTTATTCCACTTATGGGATACAAGCATGAGTGTGGGAGATCTTGTATGGAAAAAAGGGCACAAAAGATGGGAGGTTTTCCAAGTTTGTAATGAGGCTAGCAAGGCTCTCTTGGCTCACGAGCAAACTAGGACATCTGTAATGAGCGTGCAGAGAAGTGAGGGGGTGGGGGCAGAGACACGCACAGTGCCATGTTTCAAAACTCAGGCACCAGCTCAGCTGTCCAGTGGATGTTAGCAGTAAGGAGGGGTCAGTCGTACTGAGTCTGTCTCTGCTGTACGGTTAAATTAGGTGTTTTCTTAACCAGAAACTCATCGCACAATTTTCTTTGCAGGGTACAAGAACTATTATAGTACGCTACTATAGACAGTAGGTTTTAAGAGACACTTGCAAGGACATGTATGTAGTGGCATAACACTACAATGCAATACTGCTTATTCTCTAAATTAAACACATCCCTGTTCTGTTTAAATACGACAAAATGATCTGATCACCGTAACCATTTCAAATCGAATGTCGGCGCATTTCCAAGGATCCATTACTCTCTTCATGCAATGGCATTATTGAAAAGAATATTGTGAATCAAGTTAAATATTTATGTGCTTTAATGACCATAACCTAAGATATGACGCTTATAAGTTATGTTAATTGATATAATCCATCATAAGGCCTTGAATTTTATGTTTCTCTGCCAGTCTTTGATTAAAAGACTCATTTGTATTGGCTAATTACTTTTTGCTACAATAGGATGTTTCATTAAAGATAACATAAGTATTTAAAGATAAATGTAATTGAGATAATCCAAAGGCATGTTTATGCTTACAACTTTCCTTCATTATCTTGTACTTTTTAATTTATATTTTAAAATGTGAAATATATCAGTTTTTGGTCAAAGGTTTGAGGTGTTATAATTATATATCTTATTATGAGGATCATACAAATAAACTACTCTTTTGGTCTAAAGATATAGGTAACCACAAATGTAGGTACAGTGTTTTGTGCCATAACTGCTGGGTTGGGACTTTTGTGCTTTGCCCCGTCTAGTTTGATAGCCAAACGTTACCAAATAATTTGTTTTTACTACTTTTAGGCATTCATAAAAAGGGGTTATATTAGCAGGTAGTTAAGTATTAACTCTGCAACACTTATATAAGCTGGTGCTACTGCATTTGATTGTGTTTTTTTAGAGTGATCTATAATGGCTGCCTGGCATAATATCCCTTGTAATTACCTTATGTCCGTTAAGATCGTAAAGCCCTTGCTTTTCAAATATCCCTATAGTTTTGGAACCGAAGCATTCCATAGTGACTTCATGGTTCATACTGTACACAGGTGATGGTTTCACCTGATAAACCCTCAGTCCTCGGTCCCAGGTTGCTACAAAATCTGGGGAACCCTCTAGACACAGTGCTGAGTGCATCCTCGCTGCCCCTGGCCCATGATGAGGAGGGGTATCGATCTTCCCCTCAGATGAAAGCCCTCTGTGCACCTCTGCAGGGCTTATAGATTGCTGATGCAGTAATGAGAGCAATAGAGGGCAGAATGGGGGACAGGCTTACTCCTAACAAGAAAGGAGACTTTACACTAAAGAAAAAGAAACAAGCTTGCTGGGAATTTCTGATTGTTTATTTGCATTTAACCCTCCCTTCAAACTGCTCAGTTATTTAATTTTTCTCTGAGCACAGTTTAGGTCTTAACCACACCACACACTTTAGCCTTGATGGTCTTATCTGGAATTTAGAACCCCTGTGGGAATATATCTCAGCACCGACGGTTTGAAAAGTAAATGTGGTTTAGTCCCAGTATGAAGTCAGAGGAGCAGCGGAGGTGGTCTCAAACGATTAAAAGCATTTCTCAGAGAAAGTGGTTTGGGCTTAGCCAGACCTTAGAGGGTAGGATACCTCTGGCTGGGGAAGACAGATTTCCACTCCTTTGAGTGCTATGGTTGGACGCTTTTGTGGTAACATAAGTTGTTTTTGAGACAAGGACTCCAAAGAGAAGTGCGTGTGTGTGCAAGCCTTTGAGATGATGATTATGTTGGTTGAAGCCTGTTACCTCACAGTAACCAAATCTTAACCACTCTATGCTTATTATGGCTGCGGAGCCTGGACCACAGCCGCTGTAGGTTTTGGTTTAGGCTTTCCTAGACCTTATATCATATCATGCATTGTAGGGAGAGGTATTGGAGTTTAAACAAAGGATCCTTTCATGCATGTTGCCTTTACTTTGCATAAAGGCTACCAAGATGGTACCGGAAGATCAATGACATTGTCAGTACTTGCAGTCTGTGTATCTATCTGGAAATAAGTTGAACAAATAGTTTGACATTTTGGTTAATACTGCCGGCAGTCATTTAGCAAAGCTTAGCAAAAAGACTGGAAACGGAGGGAGTCTGCTTGCTTGGCTCTGCCCAAAGCGAAGCAAAATAAGTGTATCATGACCAGTGTTGATGTTACTGTAACGCAACTACCTTTTGCGGTAACTAATAACGTTACTAGTTACCTATTCCCATTCAGTAACGCCGTTATAGTTACTGTGATTTAAATGGGTGCGTTACTGCGTTACATTATGTGATCCAACTGAACCGAATCTCCCTGCGGATGTAACTTACATGCGAATACAATGATGTCCTCTCACAGTACCATGGAAAAGTGAGAGTGACCAGAGAGGAGTGATGATTGGTTAACGCGGGGTAACATTTCAGGGTAAGCCAATCAGAGACAGAGTTGGGCGGGTCTTGGCTTATGGGGAAAATACACAGACACACAAACACTTGCTAACACACACACATACACGGCAACACCCACCACCAGCACACACACACACTATGGCAGATCCAAGTATCAGCGAGAGCAGCAGCGCATTTACAACTTGGAGATATAACCACTATTTCAATTTGTGGGGATAAAGGATGCAAAAAATATTACGGTCAAATGTAAACTGTGTGCAGGACAGAAAGCATTGTCCACTTGATTGTTGAGGCTACAATAAAGATGCCTGTCAAAATGTCTAAACATATCTTTTGTGTTTTATTGTTCCAATACATTTCATAATGATAATTGCTACAATGGGGAGTTGTCTTTTCTCTCACTGTGCCACAGAACAACACAAACACTTTAGTTACTTTTATAATTGAGTAACTAAAAAGTAACTAGTTACTTTTTTGAGAGCAGTAACTATAACTATTACTAGTTACTTTTTAAAAGTAACTTGCCCAACACTGATCTGACTGACTACTATGCCAAAGAGCAATTTCTGGTCCTGACATTGTAGCAATAAATCAAATTGAAGTATCAAAGTATCACATGTTGTTGTTAAATACAATTTGAACTCTCTTGACAGTCCGTATTGTCAAGACAGTTGACATCACTTGGTCAACGGCTCAAATTCTCATGTGAAAGTACACAAAGTGGAAATCTCAACGAAAAAGCTGCACAGATTGATTGAGCAGTAATGATCAAAATGACTGATTGCTGATATTCAAAAGCAGAGAAATGCTGGACTGACCAAGCCGTTAGATTTTGATCTGTTTGAAAGGAGGAAATCACTGGTGGTTTGACCGCTTTAAATACGAATATGGGCCCATTCTGCCTCAGTTCCACTAGCTGTAAAAATCCCCTAAACTCAATGAGGGGGAGAGTTTAAAGGACTGCCATCAGCAATTGACGGACTTCAACGGAGCACCAAAGATTTCTTTCATCTTCGAAATGTCCCTGCCACGCTGACTTAGATCTCTCCTCTCTGGACTAGGTCCTCCCAAATGCTTTCATAGCCTAAGAACCAGCTGTTATCAACAACCATTTCATCTGTTTTATGTAGTCCTTTTTCTCCTCTGGCGCCTTTTAGTTCGCGTCCACATTCCAGCATGTTCATTTTTTTGTTGTCTTTGTGCCCTAACTTTATGGTGCTGTTTCTGAGGCTGTGTTTGTACTAAGAACCACACTGTCTGTCTTTCTGCGCTTCCATGGATGTTTAGCATTTTCAGCCCTCTCTAAACATCTCCTCTCATTTCCCCCTCCCTGAGGCCAAATTCCCTCTAGCTATTACATCCAATTAGGAGGAGTGAGTATTTCACCCCTCTTCCCTTTCTACGGTAACAATGTGCAACACAGTGGAATGAGTCAGGGTTTCTCTTCTCTTCTTTGATGTGAACAAATTGCGCCTCAGATTCACACTTGGCAAGGAAACAAAGATTCAGTTTACTCTAAGGTTGGGTTCTTTGTCATTTGGAGAACAACAAGATGCACAACGGAAGACGAGATTGATTTGTGTGGACTGATGGCTTCTTTTTTTCAGCTGTTCTATTTTTTTAAACATACTTATAATTGGATTTTAATACAACAGCATAAGTGTAATACGGTTGCTGCGATAATATGTAACTTATCAGAAACACATCACATTGCTAAGATGCAGGAGCTTTTTCCAGGCTTTCCATGAACACTATCAGCATTTCTAAAAGTATTCATGTCAGTCGGCTGACTTACGGCCCGTCCACACAGCGGCGTGCGTTGAAAGCTTCACCATTCACTTTGAATGGGGTGACGTCACTTTTCGCCGAACTGCATTGTGGGAAGCGACGCGGAGCTTTGCTGGCGTGGCTCACTGCAAAAGTTGAGCAATGTTCAATTTTTGAAGCCTCGGCAGAAGCGTCAGCCAATCGAATCATATGCCAGTACAAGCTCTAGCCAATCAAACCGCTGCTTGTGTGTCAGGGGCGGGATATTCATGTGATTGGTTGTTGGTCGAGTTTCAGACACGCCCGCCGGCAAGCTTCACCGTACGCCGCTGTGTGGACGGGCCGTTACAGTGATGCAGGTGCTTTTTCAGTTCTATGTGTATGGGCAACTTTCAAAAACGTTATACTTTAAAGGTCACCTATCATGCTATTTTTAGGCAATAGCATAGGTCTCAGATATATAAAAATATATTAAAAACAATTCTATGAAGTGTTTTGCTCAAAAAACCAAACAGATCACCCATTCTAGCCATGCCTCATATCCCTCTATTTCACTTCCTGTTTCAAAAGTGCTGATTTTATGTATAAAGCTTTAAAAAAAAAAAGATTGATGAAAAGAAAAGAAAGGAGGGGGCTGAGCTCATGCGGGACCCGGCAGCTACTGTCTAAACTAAATACTGCGGTGATGAAACGCCATATCATTATCAAGGACTATTTCTGAAACAGTATGGAGCTCAAAGGCTTTCTTTCTTGCCGGTTATACCACAAGGTGAGTTCCTTTTTATTTCCTGCTTCTTCACATATGCTCTCCAGTACAGGTTAGCTCTGAGTGTTAGCGATGCTAATGTAAACATGCACCGACCATATATTACGTCCAAAACAGTTGGGCATTGTTTCTGATAGCAACATTTCTGATATGGCCGTGGGTGTAAAGCCAGCCTACATTTCCGATATTACGTCATATCAGACGCAAATCTGGATCAGCTCTGTTGTAGCCCCGTTTTTAGAGATTTGGGTACGGAGGAAGAGAGAGAGGGATTTATTTCCTGACGCTGCGTGAGTTCCCTGACACACCGGGGACACATATTTATGTAAAAATACATCAAAAAGTGCATTTTGCATGATAGGTCCCCTTTTAATATAAAGCATGACTTCATATGAAAAGTGTTCAAGGTGACCTTTATACACAATTCTTGCAAAATCCATGGTTTACACATTGCTTTCAGTTAACATTTCAGGTTTATCTGACAAAATAACATGTAAAGAGTGCCTAATAAGTAAAGTAAATAAAATATATGTGAACTATATCCAAACTGTCATAAAAGCTAAAAGTAGTTGTGTTGAAGTCACAGTATGTGCATCATACTAGGTGTCAAGTACTTGTGAGAACTAAATTAAGTTCTCTAAAAAAAGATGGCAGCTCTGGAAGGTGTTTGAGTTGAGTATATCCAGACAGCTTTCTGTGCCACAAATGATAAAGTCTGTTTGACCATTATTATTTTGTGATATCTGGAGTGTACATGTTTTACTTTCTTCAGAACAGTTTTACCAACCTAATCCTCACATGTCATGACAAACTATAGAGCTCTCTTTTCAAAGACAATAGGACTTAAGTAAGCAAAGGTTTGCAATTTCAAAAAGATGGAAAATGATCTTTACATTTTTGGAAATGGCTTGTGCAAGATAAAAGGGTTAAGCAAACTTTAACACTGTTACGTTTCCTCTTGGCTAGGGGTACAAAAGGGAAACGACACGACCAGTTTGGAATTGGTAATTGTTACCGGTGGTTTATTTGTAACCAAAAATGTTAAACCCAAAAATGTACACAAACAGTTTGACACCAACAAAGGGCCAAACTGTTACTGGTTTAACAAAAGGCGACTCCAAAAGAGAGTTGCACAATATGATACAAAAGAAAGAAAGTACCTCACTTCTAAAGTGGAACAAAACACTAACCAGAATGAGGCTGTGTGGGAACACAGCTGTTGCTGATCAACCGGTGATTGGGGTCTAAGCAATACTTTCACAAATGCTGATCTACAGGCGCTAAGCTAACCTGAGTCTAAGCTGTTTCACAATGTCAATATCCTAAATGCTGTTCTACAGGAGCTAAGCAACCTGGATCTAAGCAATACACACACACACAAACCCTATACTAAACACAGAACACGACGACACACTGCTAATCAGTGTGCTCGCGCAGAAACCCTACTTAACACACTGCTAGGCAGTCTAACGAGGCACAGAATACACACTGCTAGGCAGTCTAACGAGGCACAGAATACACACGGCTAGGCAGTCTAAGAATCACAGAATATGGCAGTATCCCAATGAGAGGCTTGAGGCATCTGTCACACAATACAGAGCCTCCCGAATGGTGTCCGTGCCCGGCCTTTATACTCCTCCCCCGGATGACGTGGCAGAAGCGGGCGGGGATTGGGTGACGTCCGTCCAATCACCGCGGATGTTGCAGGTCGGGACGGCCAATGACAGCAGAGGAACTGCACAGCTCATTTACATACCCACACACAAACAGAGTTAAGGGCACCAGGTAACAGCGGCTGTAACAAACACTCAATGAGCTTATTTACTTTTGTCAGTTGTTGTCACATTTTGGTAGTTTACATAGGGGTTAAGGTAAGGATGACAGCATTTACATTTTGCTGTGAACTGTTCCCGTAAAATGGTGGCGAGCTGTCCTACAGTATGGATGATTTTACTTCTTGGCTTGTACTTCTGTAGTCTGCTGTTTCTGCCAACTTCCCTTGATTCTTTGTTGCCTCCCTCCTACACTGTTCTTTTTCTTGGCACTCTTCTGGGTATAATCAATACTTACATTATTCATTTGAATACCAAGATGACATAAATATACATTTTTCTTGGAAGGGGGCCTTCTCTGTATATCCTATGCCTTATCTTATGTTTTCTTTTTCTTTTTCAAAAGCCAAAGAAAGTGAAACTAGAGAAACTGAGCTTTTGATCTGACCACAATATTCATATTGCAAGTGTTGTACCATTAGTTGTTTATTACAGTTCTTTGCATTCACCATTTTCTTATAATAGCAATGAAATGACACTCATAAAAAACACACTAACAAAATGAAGACCAATCCATTCAGTCGTTTACCCATTAACACTTGCCTGGGATTCTCTTTGATTTGACTTGGAATCAAACTCCCATGACCCCGTTCAGCTTTGTGTTATGACATCTGGCTTGAATGTTTTGGTTATAAAACCTTTTTTTTAACTGTATTTTTTGAGACGGAGCAAAAAAGGGAAATGTGGAAAAGCCTGCCTTAGAAACAGTATCTCTGCTGAAAAGGAACAATTGCCATGCATATCAGCCCCTCGCCAAGGCATCTGGTTGCTCATTAAACAGTGCAGCTACCGAATTATTTCTGGAAGAATAGCAACAATTAATCTGTAAATGAATGGTTGTGTTTTCTGGCTGGATGGCTTGCAACATGCTCGTGTTTTCTATCTGTTGACTTAGGAATCGATCAAATCTCAATGTGTACGCAACTCAAATTGCCAGCTTCAGGGATTGCACTTCATTGACAATTGTCTGGACAATTTTGTACATTTCTGTTATTGTTGCGGTACCCTCCTAAAGGGTATGGACAATCAATACTAAACATGGCTCTATTGAAAACATATTATTTTGCTGTCAGTTGGTTTTCACATCAGACTTCAGAAAAACATATTGATTGTGTGTCAGAAACACAGTATGAATCGGGCCTTTGACATGTTGCCTGCACTCCGTATTGACCACATTACAAAAGCTCTTCCCTGTAAACAGTCAGATCGAAAGGATTCCTTTCTTTATGTTATGCTTGGAATAGCAATTTGGTGCTCTATTGGACTGAACATCCTATCCACAAGCAATCACATACATTGTGCAATCTGTGATGTTATAGATTTTAAACAGTTTTGTTTTTGTTTTCCACCTTGCGCATCAGGGCTTCCATAGAAAGGAGAGGACTCATTTGTCTTCTCCTTTCTATGGAAAGAGGACTCATTTGTCTTGTTTGTTTTATTTACCTCCTGTTAAATTATGACACATAGTTTGGGATATTTTAAAATATCCTCCAGTGTAGAGTGCACTCCATTGGGCTGGCTGTACTACAGTTAATTACAGCTGCCTTTACCACTACATTGGGAAGTACAGCTATAAAGTGAATGTATTATTCTGTACATTGTGAACCATACAGCTATCCTGTTTTTCAAAAATATCACTAGTACTTTCATGTCATCATATAGCTTACACTACGGATGTTGAAATGGCATGTAAAACCTCTAGGAGCTGAGATGAGCTGTACGGAGGAAGAAATCCCTCGTCTCCTCCTGGAGTGTGGTGTTTTTTTCCTCTTTTCTTACTAAACCACATGTCAAAGAGCCACTCGTTAATGGAGGACTCACCCTGAACTCCTGCTCCACTGACAAAAATGTAAAATGAGGATGGATGGGTTATTTACTTGGAGAGAGATAGTGTTTGCCACTCCGATTGATATAAAGGGACTGCACTTCCTTGTCATTGGAAGAACATCAACAATGCCTCCCTAATTATTGTTGGTATTGTGTCTGTGAGTCATTTCACAGTAAGCCACCCACTCCATAGCATGATGATTTAATGTTAATAAGCACCGCTATGATGGAACAAACACTTTTAAGGGTGATGTTATGTGGAAGATATATGTGCAATAAGCATCTACTGGTGGTTCGAGAATGATTGTGTGTGTGTGTGTGTGTGTGTGTGTATGTGTGTGTGTGTGTGTGTGGGTAGGGGGTACAAGGAAAGGTGATATCTGTAGTGCTAATGTAGCACACATACGCAGATTGCCATATGTGCCACAGCACAGCTAACTTATTCCTCATTTGCAGCAAACCACTTTAGACTTTATTCTGTTTTCTTTCAAAACAAGCAAAAATGGTTTGATATACATTCCAGCAGTTGTTATTGCTAGCTGGAATGAGTTATTTAAATGTCTTTTAAACAATAAAGACAACACTTTATTTTCATTCTTTCCCAAATATTGGCATGTTATGTGTGTTATTAAAACTCAGGGACTATAAATGCTGACGTGCTCAACTGTGACACTTACATAAATGAAATCTCTTACTCTCTAGAATTACTATTTTAACTACTCTATAACAATTTATGGCAAGTTTATTCTGCATCTGCCATGGCAAGTCGTTTATGACAGTGCTGCTCATTTATGGCTGGAAACACATGGAACCTTTTAAATTGCAACTTGAGTCATGCAGTAATTAAATGCAGTCCTGTGGCAAATTAAACCCGTTTGTGTGCTAATTTTATGGATTCTCTCTTTTACTCGCTATCATGATTAAAACAGCTCATGTCTCATACTCACTGCCAAATGAGAGAAAGAAACATGAAAACTCGTAACAAAAGTTTTGCTGCTTGAGATTCACAAAATGAGACACTTGACAGAAGCAAACAGGATTTGTCAGCCCCAGCGAGCGGCGTCTGGGCTGCCAGCATTAGCAGTGACAGCTGACTGTCACTATTGATGCTACACCGCTAAATGGAAATACGATCCATTACCTGGATTGCTTTTGACAAAGTCATGGGTCGACTGACCATAAGGGTTACAGTAATCAGCTTTGTGGAGCCATCATATCAGATTTAGCTTTGACCTCTGTCCAGTCATTAATGTTGGGATTTTTTGTTTTTACATCACAGCTGATAACCTAAATGTGGCTATACAGTACAAACAGGTTTAGACGTTAATGTATAACCTACTAATGTGGACCAATCGTGTCTTTTAGCTCATATCATTAAAACTACATTTAACAATCACGTCATTACATGTAAATGTTGTCGGCAATCACTCATACATTATACAGTACAATGCTAGTTTAGAAAAAAAAAAAAAGCATTCTAATGAATCAAACATTAGTACAAACTTTCTCCATAACCTTTCCAGTGTACAAAACATCCACCAGGTCAATGCAATCAAACACAACATCATGAAACAGTCGCTGGCTCCCACGACTGTGATGCTATCATAAACACAATTATTACAATCATTGTGTTGACCTCTCACCCGGACAAATGTGGATACATCAAAACAACACTTTCATATTTATTACGAAAGCCTTACAGGGTTATGGGGTTAATGCTAATGCTAAGGAAACAACACAGTTTAAAGTAGAACAAAATAGATTTAATGCAGCCTCATCCCACTCACAACAATGTAAATGTGTAACAACCTCTTCATCTTGCACCTAATGGCAAATATTTCTTGGTATTCTACCTATTTGTCTCTTTAATGAAAATGTAATAAAACTCCACGATACAAACAGTGTTCACACTAACTCCTGCATGTCATCACTATTGTGTCCCCTCAAGTGATGTTGGTAAGAGAAGAAAGTAGCGCATTCTTGTCTGTATTAACTTTTTGCACTCACAGCTGTCACGAATTGAAGTGGGGCTTTCGCCTGTTGAAAAGTAAGATGGCTTCATCAAAGACAAAGAAACTTAACACAACCACAGACCAGATGAAACACTTTATTGTGAATCTTTCGCACAGAACCAAACATGTTCTTTTATTACAGCTTTTGTTGTAACATTTGATTATTTATTGTTCTTTGACTTGTGTGATACAGTGAAGTCCATCATTGTTTTACATAACTGACCTTATGCTGATCTACAACACTCCTTTCTGTGGTTTTAGGGTGTTTCTCTCTTTACTCTCACCTTCTCCAATACCATTTCTGAATGTCACATGATCTCACATGGTTCATCAGAGGTGATCCAAATGCATTTCACACTCCAAGTCCAATTCATTTCAAGCCAACCATGTTCTTCTTGGCATCGTATGCAAACACATATATCACATGGACCGGTTGACATCTATGAAACCATTGGTGATGCATTACAATCAATCGTGCCATTCACTCAAAGTGCCATACTGTACAGCACATACTGTATGTTTGGATGTAGGGAGGATTGCCTTCATTTGTATTAAATCAAAAATATAAGAAACCTGAGCAAATCTGTTTTTAATCACTTTGGAAATATATAATTCAAATGAAAAACGATGTAATCATCACACACACAGCTCTGCTCACACGGTGAAATGTACTCTGCATTCAACCCATTCAAGTATTTGGAGCAGTGTGCCGCTTTTATACAACACCAAGGGAGGATTGTGCGAAAGGTTCCTTGCTCAATTGAAACTTGGGTCATGGAGTTTGGTAAAGGTTTATTTTTAATAACAACAATTTCACTGGTAAACATGCAGTCCTATTTGACCGCATAGCCTTTACTATACGAATGAAGACGTTTTATAGCTATATATATATACCGTGGTGTGTGTCATCAACCTTAGCAACAAGCCTTTCTCCCTTCTGTGCAATGTAATTAGACTCGTACCATATTGTTCCATTATTGTATTGAATAGAATGAGATTGCACAAGTGCATGAATCATTCAAATGTTCAGCAATTTATGTTTCGATTAATAGGTTTCATAAATGACTCACAAGGTCACTATAGGGGAAAAGGAGATGCAAGATTCTATTGGTATATATATATATGTTGGTTTTATACACTATTTACCCATATTGTGTTTTTGATATCATGCATACTGTGTGATTGGGTGTGAGTGTGCGTAAACGTAAAGATTGCTATTAAAAGGCATACCCAGTCAGCCACAATAGAGACAAAGTCAAAGCTTCTGCCAATGATGAATGAAAGGAGCGAAATGAAATATTACACAAACACATTTCCTACATCCCGAACCTGCCATGGTACATCTGTCTGTATATCTATGTATGTATGTTCTGTGCAGCGGCCCTCTATCTACACTGAACACCTTGAGGTCACAGCAGCCCCATGCTGGACAGACTGGCTGCTTCCCATTTAGATTATGGATGGTTATTACTGCCTTGCAGCTGTCTGTCAGTTTGAACCAATATATAACACGATGGCGGCTCCTCTTGAAACCGAGAGGACCTTCTTCTGGGAAGGAGGAAGGGCCATTTAAATAAGTCATGTCATCCAGATCCCTCTGTTTTACAAATGTATTGGTGCAGTCTCAAGATGCATCAATGTGCCAAGTATTTGTTGTATGAAATGGGACAATATGTTAGGTAATGCCCTTCGTTGTCTGTGTCTTTATCTACTGAATATATCTATCAGTCTTGATAACATTGGTCTATTCATTTTCTCACACTTACGGCACCTGTAAGAGAGCATGCACTCCTATAGAAATTGCATGTGACATATTCAGTTGATTAAACTCATTTGTCATTTTAATGGTTTAGTTTTTATAATGTAGAGAAGGAAGGTACAACGTATAATGTTAGGTATGCTTACATTTGATGTGTGTGGATGGGGCTTGGATTTCGCAACATTTTGATGATAGACATTAAACTGAACTGACTACGTAATGTTACGGTTTATGTTACAGCAGTTTTTCGTATACAGTCTAAGGCAAGTACACCCAAGTGGTAAATCATACTTTTTTCAGGATTCATTATAGATCTGTTTATAGCCGTACTGCTGAGGAAAATGTGCTGGTTTTGCTTTGATGACCAGTTTTATGGGAAGGGAAATTAAAAGATGTTAGATTTGAAGGTTTCTTTGTCTTTTTATTGGGTGTACAACATATAACCACTCTCCTGTTATCTTCGTAGTGAGTTATGTGATATTTTGTTCTTGTTCTTTCGTGGCTTTGCAACACAATATTATAAGTGATCACATCAGATGTGTCTGGTTTCAACATCAGGGTCAGACCCACCATGCCTTCCCGCTTATAAGGTATTGCTCTAACATTGTCACATTATCTCTGCTTGTACGCCTTTGCAAGACAAATTGTTCAGCAAAGTGAAAACAAGCAAACATCCAGTTTGCCTGCACATCTCTTGTTTGTCAAATTTAGCCACTATGTCTGCACTACTGAGACATTTACCCTCTAATGGCAACCAACTGAGTACTTACAAGAGTGATGTTTCATTTGTTTGGAAACGGTCTTCTCATCTTCTTAACTATTAATTAAATGGGTAGTACATTTTCTCATGTCAGACAACAATAAATTCATTTGTGTGATGTGTTGACTCCCAACAATTAAAGACATACATGTTTCTAGCACAGTGTGGTGCACAACTAAAGCTCAGTGTTTCTTATGGTTCACCACATCAACACATACAACAAAGAAAATCTAACTTTTATGACTGTATCTTCTCAGCATGTGTATTTTTGTGTGGGTGTGAACAGTTGTCTGCACTCAGAGGCATGTTTTTCTCTTTGAGAATGTTATTATGTGTGTAAACTATATACCGTGTGTGTCTGTGGGCTCTGTGTCTCGACCCCTATGGTAAGAGAGCAGAGGAAATGGCAGAGAGAAAACCACACTAAGTGAAGCGTGGAATGTGCTTGGTTTTTTTATTACATTGGCCAATGTGCATGGGGAAACACAAAGCGGACCATCCACTGCCAGATGAGAGGTTGGGAAAGTCCTTGGCTCTGGCTCCTTTTGACTTCAGTTTGGGTTTTTTCTCACAGTTGAAGAAGTGTTAGAGGCTGCGATCCACTCTCTAATACTGTTTATCACAGTGGAGTCGAAGTGAATATATTTCCCCTTCATATTGCAGCTGCTGAGGAATGATTCACGACTGCCGTCTTATTTGAAATAATTTGGTTCAGGGGTGTCCTAACTTTGTCAAAACAGTCAACTCAGCTTGTCTTGCTAGACATTTAGTAGATGCAGTTAATACAGAACCATAAGTTAGCACATTAAATAAGATTGGCAATATTACATTTTTAAAGCCCTATGAGAGCACTTTGTGAAGGGATTTTATTTTCCGATCAAAGACACCACGGGGAATTCAAAGTGACGGAGCACTGATGTTTTTGGAGTTGAGATGAAACTGCTTTTTGCACGTTTCTCTGTTTTATTATTGGAAAGCAGACATGTTTAGTTTTCTAAAATACGTTTGGATGCATTTGCAGTTGTTTGACATACTGGCATCAATAACTGTCTCCCTGTCTGCCTCATGATCTATATGGCCTTAATCCTCTCCATATTATGTTAATACCCAATTAGTATGCAATGCTTAGAATGAAAACATGTACATGACATTGAATCATACTTTAATCAAGCTAGCATGCTCATCGGTGGGCAGCAGTATCATTAGACTCTGCTTCACATCCCAATACATCATCTACCAAACACATCCAAGGGAATTGGTTCATCTTGTAACACATCTCTTGATTAACAAAAATGGCAAATTGTTATTTGTCATCCCATGCATCTGATGCCCTTGGTCATTTGCCTTTATTGCTGTGTCCAACTTCCAGGCCCATTTGAGGAGCGATTGTATAAGATATGATAGAGATTGAGAGCTGCGGTAATGACGCCAGATGGGCAGAAACTCAGCCATAGAGCTAGACTAGGGTTTAGGAACCCGGGATGCAGAGCACAAGTATGTATGCCACAGGGGCTAATCCTACACTGGTCCAGAATGATGAACACACATTAGTCAAAGGCCACCAATCAGGGCATAGTGTTGTAGAATTATATAAATGGGGGATGGGCTATGACAAAGTGCCAGGCTGCGCTTCATGTTAGCAGTCTGGAGTATTTGTCTTGGCAGAATGTTGTACCCTACAGGTAGCAGGTGTGTCTGGCCCTTGGATTACATACAATCTTACTGCACATATGGTTGTGCGCAATACATTATATATTTATATGTTGAAACTACACTGTTGAATGCAGCTGACACACTGAAACACTAACATATTTTATCTCTCTTTGTCTCTTTTCTCTGTCTCTCAACAGCAGCAGATGGTGAGGAACCAACTTCAGCAGGTGGGAATTTTGTATGCTTGGAAACATGGTTTCCCGTCGTTTGTGTATGTTTGTGGGTCTGAGAGGGAGGGTGAAAGCTCTTGTATTTTCTAAATCTTGGCCATGCCCCCATCTTACCTTCATTACCACTGACTCTGATACTTGTGTGGCCTCGCTGATCATGCCTGGTCAGCAGCACTGATGATTATATCATTAGGTATTTCAGTTCGAAAGGCAGGCCTTTTGAAACCTCTATAAACAGTGGGACTCATAAGAAATATCTTGCATTTCTCTGGTGCAGAGTTTTGAGATTGTTTTGAGAACATCAAATTCCAATTCAGTCCCATGATTGCTTTCACTTGATTGCCTTTTGTGAATACCTGAGTGTTTTGTGGAAGGTAATTCATATGACTGCTTTTGAAAATCTCTCTGATTGTATATGAAGCTTTTACTTTATAATCCATTAACTTAAGAGTATCCATTAACTTAAGAGTATTGTTAATATACATCCATTTCAAAACGGTCTTTTATCTGAAGTAGACTGCATTGCATCCTTAAAGGCCCTGTCACACTGTCCCGAAATTGACTCCCGATGGACACACGAATATGGAATTGTGAATTTCGCACGAAGATGGCCCCGAACCACACACGAAGGCAACATTTACATTACATTTAAGACATACAACTGCAACGAAAGTACCAAAAACAATTATGTTACAGTACTATGATACTGTACTGATATCTTCAGACTTTGTTCTTTACTTTATCCGTCTTTATATGTAGAAAATATTACGTTTTCTCCGTAATGTTGTTTCCATAACAACAACAACTTCCTGTCAACTGTCCTTCAAAATAATATATTATATCCTTTTTAGTTTCACAGAACACAAATTGGGTTATTTACATAATATATTTACATGATTTTGTTGTGCAATAAAACAACACGATAAAGGAAATGTTCAAATTCGGCTGTGATCGTAGCAACATCGGGCCATTCGTGAGGGCATCTTAAGCCTTCGTATGACCGCCGGTGGAGTTTCTCAGGCTCCGGCAGCAACTTCGTGAGCGGTGGCAAAATCTTTGGCATGCCAAAAAATTGCCGAAGGACCTTGAGAAGGTTCATTTTCGTGTTGAATTCGTGTGTCAATTGTGCCCTTCGTAAGGCCATCGTGAGGGCATCTTGTTATCATCGGTGCCATCGGGCATTCGCCCCGATCAGAGTGAGGGTGAATGCACCGATGATAACACGAAGATGACACGATTTGACAAGATGCCCTCACGAGTGCCTTACGAAGTTGCCACTCACGAAGTTGCTGCCGGAGCCTGAGAAACTCCACCGGCGGTCATACGATGGCTTAGATGCCCTCACGAATGGCCCGATGTTGCTACGATCACAGCCGAATTTGAACATTTCCTTTATCGTGTGTCCATCGGGTGTCAATTTCGGGACAGTGTGACAGGGCCTTTAATGCATGCCATTAGCTTCAGTCTAAACGTAATGTATTCATTTCCTTATGAACACATCAAGTGTTTTTTTTTCCGCAGCTCTCTGTTTGTAATAGGTAGTAAAGTTAAGATCTGTGAATTATCATATAGACAGTTCCTTTCCTTTCCTTAGAGACTATATTTGATATTGAGGAATACTGCATCTCATTACTGAAAATAACTAATGCAACAAGAGTTTTATTACAAAAGCAAGACCACAGAGGACAACATTAAACACAGCTCTGATTTATCTTCATCAGTGATATAATTAAAATGTCACTTACGTAGTACTGCAACTGAATACAGACACACTACTCTAAGTGAATCCTTAGCATCTAATTGTCGTTGTCTATAATTCTTTCATTGATATTAATCTATGCTGGTTTAATCGAGATCAAATGGGTTAAACCAAGAATGATTTGTTTAGATAAGACATAATACCCATAAAATGAAAACAGTTTGTTGTTGGAATGCTAAAAGTGTGATCTCAGACTTTAGTCAGTCAGAAAATAGTAGCGTAAACACGTGAATACACATGTGCATGCATACTTTGAATATATATCTACTACATGCTACTGTTAAACTAACACTCACAAAAACCCCTGTGCATTAAAACACATTTTGAGAATGGATTTTCACACAAACTAAAATACTAGAAACAAAATAAACACCTAATTAAAAAAAATCAACATTTCAAAGTCACCAAAGTTATAACACACAACTCCTACTGTATGTACCAGTTTGAAAGCCGCTGCGTCTGTGGGTATTGTCCACAGTGCATGACCTTTGCATGTATGATATGTGTGTAATTTGTATTTGTAAAGTGCTTTGAGCTCTGGAAAAGCACTATAATAAATATAATATATTATTATTATGAATTGTTTGGTGGCATATATGTCACACAAAAGACTAATCTAAAGCTTAATATCCCAACTCAACATGAATTGTAGTCAATAATAGTAAAGCTTAGACGTACAGTACAGTACAGTACAGTATACTGATAGTCTTAATCAAATTAGCTGATACATTTATCCTGAGCATAAACATAGTTTGAATAACTGCAATAATTCCTGTTGCCAACGTCTTTCCAAAGCCTGTTTTTGTTTTTCAACTGTACACATTTCAGATAACAGAGGGAGAATGCTCCAAACAGCATAATAAATTATATCCGATCGGAAAAATGACCCGAATTAGGTCCGACTTGTGACTACTGACCTGGAACTGGACTTGGATAGAAAATAGGCCAGGGCGATGTGGAAAGCCAAATTACTCATGACAGGTTTGAAGAATTTAGCATATCAGCTGCTGTTTCACAGCCCTCATAACTTGAGTATATTCATGCCCTTTGTCTGCAGACATATACAAGGGACCATGTTTGGCCTGTGGTCCTTTAGATTATGTGTGTCTACGGCTGATTTGAGTATTACAATTTAAAGTTTGAGGTTGAGATTCTGCTTAGTGTGCTACTGTAAACGTGACACAAGATTGAATTTCATTCTGGCCTTGGAAAATCAAATGAGAAAATGGGCATTTTATCTAAGGTCAGATTCTTTATGTACATCTAGGAAAGTATTTTCAGAACGTACAAAATGGGAAATTCTTGATAACAATAAAAATACAAAGGACTGCTTCCACATTCCCTTTCCTTTTCTGCTGCAAAAATACCACGGAGAAATAGCAACGGCTGAACAGAATGGTACAATCAATAACATAATATATATAGAGACCATAATGTCTGATCATAATTCCATTGTTGAGGTCTACTAGAATAGATTTACACTGTTCAATGTTCCAAACTCACATTGGTTTCTCATACAGCATCTCTGTATAGTATGTGTATTCACTCTGTCCTAAACGGCTTGATGGAGCTCCTGCCCCCCCCCTCCCTATGAGCCCAGTGTGCTCTGATTGGTCAGCTCGCCCACTCTGTTCTGATGAGTCCACCACCGTTACAGCGGAACATCAGTGATTATGTGTTACAATGGCGTTAGCAGCCAGAAAATGACAGCAGTAATGACAATCAGATGAGAATGCTGCGTGGGGTCATGGTGCCGTGTTGGCGGCATGTTGCGGGGCTTGCTGCTGGGAGGAGGGGGACAGTGTGAGCTGGATTATTGGGGGTCGTTTCCTGGTTGCTGCGTGGGGTCTGTGAGACAGCGAGACATCGCGAAACTCACCTGAACTCAGCCTGAGTTTCGCGGTGTATTGCTGTCTCAGGCTGAGTTCAGGCTGAGAAATCTGCGGAGCCGGCGTGTGTTTGTGAGGAGCTCCACGGCTTGGTCCATTTGGACCTAGGTATGGGCACGTCACCATACTCAAGAAGAAAAAAATGGAAAAAGAAAAATCTCCAACGAGGCGTTCTGGGGCAGCATACAGGTATTTTCTGTGTTAGAGTTGTACTCGCTACAGGGTGTACTTTGAGGGTTTGTGACTCTGCAGACCGTTTACATGCATACAAACCTTCATAACACACAAGGGGACGGGTAATAACCGGAAAAGCATGACATAGGACCTTTAATGTGTTGAAGGAAAATATTTTCTTTATTAAATCTGATCTCTTTCACACAGAAAACATTATCTGCTCATTAAAATGACACATATGTTTCCCCTCCTATTTTAAAACTGGTTACAATTATAATGGGCAACATATATGAAGAGACACCGGTAATCAAATATCCACATTGAGAATATTGTTCCTTTTGAACATCCGTCTTTTCAGATCATCGCGTGTTCTCTAAAGATGGTTTCAGCTCCAGCTCCGCATGAGCACACTGTGTCGCAAAGGTTATATGTACGATATGCAAAGCATGAATACAGCAGCGGAAAACAAGTTCCTATTTAAAGGTATAGTGGAGTAAAGTAGTGCTGGACAGAGGGGTCAACTTCGAATTCCATGTGAACACAAATTGAACATTTGCACAGACCATTACAGGAGCAGAACAAATGCCATCACAACAAACACCATAAATGCACAAGCCCTGTGGTTGCAGCGAGCCTCTGAGACCTCAAGAAGCATAATTGAAGTGAAGGTTAAGTGGATAAGTAACAGTGTCTTTACAGAATGCAGAATAGACTACCATTGAAGAGGTTGGAGCCAGTCTGATTATCTTGAATCTTATTAGGTTACAGCTAAATTATCTTACCATATACAATTTGGCATTTCTAACAAACCTTAGAATCAGGAAAAGAAAAAACCTTTGGGAGGCAGGGAGTCCGCTCTGACATTTCCATGGCATTTAGTATCTGACAAAACAACCTCCATTTCTGCCTTTTTTCTCGATCTTCCAAGAATGATGCTAATCTTCTGTGTGACCTCTCAATTTGAATATTTATTTGACATATTCAAAACCATTTTGTTTCTGCATGATGCTTACTTTTTTGAACTTTTAAGTGCAGTGGTCTGTCAAATGCTGATTGACTGAAAAAGTCAAAATGGCAAGGGCACAGGAGAATAGAAGTACTCACTAAAAGCATGAGTGTACGCACGGTTCACGCTGAGAGCACTGATGTAATATTGGTGGTGCAATGCCAACTTTCATCAGTCAAGGTGAAGGATGGGTGCAGTGACCATGAGCCCGTGAACCAGTGAAGCCATCATGGAGAAAAAGGCTGGTTTAAATTTAGATTTGACACAATTAGGCCATGTCAGACTTCTCTGGGATGTGGCTGGGTGCACATTCAGAGCTTAGGAGCTTCAATGTAAATGTAACACTCTTGAGGCAGGTAAAATGTGTGTTTAAGACCTTTATGGAAGTTTAACAAGGTGGTTGATGAGCTGGCTTGTTAACTTATTGCTGTGTAAAATGGATGAATTGGAAATGAAACGTAGAGTTGATTAGTTCATTTTCAGGATTATTCATTGGCAGTCAACTACAATTCTGAATCTCCTGGATGTAAAGGTTTTTCAATAAAAGTAGTGGATGTACCTGCAGTTTTAGTGCAGTTGTCGACACCCAAGACGGGTGCAGATGCTGGTTTGTGTTAAGCCAGAATAATGGATTAAAAGCACTACCTCCACTGCTGCTGTAAACGGTCAGCTGGCACAGCCTGACCCACTTCACTGGGATCAGCAATAATCTTTATCAAGGAGCAGTCAGTAAAGCCTCATCCGACCTCCTTATGACCCAACCAACGCGATAGAAAGACCGTGTTACTTTTCCCCTGCATTTTTATTGTTAGTGACATAGCTGTAATAGTGTATGTTGTTAACGTTTTTTTAGAGCTGTTTACTCTCAATCTCTTTAATAGAAAAACAGGGTGAACAAGAGGCTCAGCTAATTATGTCGCTCTTATGAAATCAAGTGAGTCTTAATACCTCAAGCTACTCCTCTACAATGACACATTGTAAACAAATTGTGTTGTAAACCTTATCTTTTATTAGGGGCTATGTTTTAAAGTCTAATGAAATTAGTGTTTGCTACTAAATAAGAAACACGCTATTGTTTGTAGCAGCTGTCAGCTCAAATGAAAGAGCACATATGTAGCTTTAACCCTGGATTTGTCAGTCCTTTATGATTGATCTGTGAGGAAACAAAGGATGCTTCCTTGTGTTTAACCACTGGTCAGGCTTTCACAGCTGATAGATTGGACTCTCTTTGGAGCCAGAAAATAAATGAAAGTGTTTGTGCAGCACACAACACAGGCTCGCATCAATCACTGAGCGAGGGTTGGCTTGTACAGCGGAGCAACAGCTGACATTCACACATGAAAGCTGCCAACGTTTCTTGCAGACATGCATCACACAACTCACACGCTGAGTGAAGAGAGCATCAGCTGACAGCCTGATGATATCTCTTCAGACGACACACAATGACCACCACTTGAAAAGATGCTTGCTGTTTCTTTTGAACAGTGTTGTTGTGATCTCCAGTTTTGTGTCCCCTCATCCCTGCTGCTTCCATCATGACCATCATTACTCTATGCATTCATGCTTTACCGAAAATGCTCATTTGTCGCAGTCGATTATTGTTTCATTTGCTTTGAAGCCTAAAATAACACTTATTTTCTAAAATAGAAATACATGAGTATTGTTTCACCCTTGGGTTTTAAGCCTAGTGTATTTGTATTTGTCCTCATGAATGGAAGTAAGAAGAGTGTTTGGATCACTGATGCTTTTCTGAATCTCAACCCACTAAGTGATGATGGTAGCAAAAGCAATTAAACATGGTTTTGTATATTTTGTATATATTTTTTGCTTTGCTTGTCCTTGTTTTTTTCTACCCTCCCTCATAGTGTAAAGCGTCTTTGAGTTCCAGAAAAGCGCTATATAAATATAATGTATTCTTATTATCATGGTGAATTCCTTTTAGCAAGGTCATTTTGCATTTCTAAAGTAGAACATTTGTTATTTTTTAATATGGCGTGTCATGCTGTTTGGATGTCTTATATTCTGTGTGTGCTTTTGTAACTTACATTTCAGGTGCATCATTGTTTTGCTTCTTTCTTTTTTTTTAAATGCACAGGGCGTAACAAATATGCAGTGTATCCTCCACCTTGTAGTATTCTTGATTTAAAATAGTGGTTTAGCCCTTTTTAAATCACAGCAAATCAATTATTTTGAAATATTGCTCTGTAATCTTTTGGTGCATTTCATATTTAAAGAATAACTAATTCCAGACTCAAACGTAGCTGTCTTCTAAAACACACCCTCTCTGTATCTCGCACACAGACTCTCTTTGATTCTCTCTCCCTCCGCCTCCTTTTCTCCCTTTTTCTTCTGCTCAATGCGCTCTCCATTAGGGAGGCTGTCAGTATGCATGGTGCGACTATAGATCGTCACGTCAAAACAGCCCTGAAACTTGTCACCCCCCCTCCCTCAGAGAGCAGAGCCTCTGTGAAAGCTATTATACGTTCCTCTGTTCAACTGATTATCCACCACTCTCATTATTACCACAGGTCCTGGCATTGAAATGGCACAACTTCGATAGGATTAACTCGTTTGTAATTCAAATCCAGAGGCCTACTAATTCCAGCGCGAGAACAATAATAAGCTTGCGTTATTTATTTATTGACTCAGTTCATTTTCAGCCTGTACATTTTGTGGGTTGGGGCTAGTCTTAAATGGTTGAGCCGATGATGTAGTATACAATCCAAGGCGGCACCTGTTTACTGACGCTGTCAAATGTTGTGTGCATGGCTTCTCATTTGTCAAATTGACTTAAGAGTGCATGATAGTCTTACCCTTGAGACTTCTTCTTCTTGTTTATTGTTTAAAATGAAATAAGAGCCCTGTCAGAGACCAGTTTACCTGTCAACCCTAAGGTATGACTTTAAAAGATAAGAATATCAATTGTATCAAGAGACCAAAATGTCAAATGAAGGCCCATATAATAACATTTGTTTTGCTTCTCATAGGTTATTCTGTCAAAAGACTGGCTTTAGATTGATCATGAGTTATCACATAAACCTCCAGACTTTCTTCTCACATCTGTCTTTGAATGTTCAACGTGCTCAGCCTTAGTCCAGTTTGCATTAATATCTCTACGGTAGACTTGTAAAGTTTTCCAATCCAATCTCAATCCACAAAGTTTTGACAGCAGTGGTAGAACTCTATGTTTAAAAGATGAGACAGCTATTGGCAGGCCCTTGAGTTATGAAACCAATAACCCTGCGTCAAGGCCTCGTCATTTGCATTTGGCCCCAGGCGGCAGGTTAGTCCAAGAAAGATCTTAGATGGCAGTCATAGGGCACCATGTTGTGGCCATTGCCCTAAAGTAATATATTGCTGTCTCATTTACATTTGGTTGTAATAACTCATTCAAAGCTGTGGTCTTTACCATTTGTCCCAAATAGATGACATTATGGAAACAAATAGTGTTTATTTTATGAAAATTATTTAGTTTGCTTAATCCCCAATGAATGGATTCACTTCACCGTGTTCACTACACCTAGATATTAAAGAGAAAACAATGGTCATGATGAATGGGATACTGCATACACAGCAATAATACATGTGCTCAGTTGCTATGAATATAAATTCCTTTGCAAATGAATGATATGCGCATAAGAGCCTTTTCATCACTGAGCTATACTGACCCATGCACAGCGTTCAGCATACACAACCTTTGATTTGCAGTAGTAGAACTTTACAAAATAGGTAAGTGTTTAAAGTAATGTGGACATATTTAGTTCACATTATCAGTAGCAAAGCAAAGAAAGCAACACAACCATTTGTAAATAAAAATAAAATGTGCAAAAACTGATCATTCATGCAAGTGAAAGCAATCCTTGCAGTCTTCATTTTTGAAAAGACAATTATTATTTTTAGTAGTCTGACATTGAATACTTTTGCAACTTTATGAATTTTCTTAACAAATGCCAGGATTGAATGCGACTATCTTCAGGTGATGAGCATGTATCATTGAATGACTTGTTCTGAATGTGTATACTTCTTAATCTTAAACTTAAATTATAGATGTACACAACATATTTCATATACACACAGGGGAACCTTTAGCGTAAGCATACATTTCAATTTAACCATTCAAATAGATTGTATGTCTTTTTCTTCTTGGATTTGAATGTCTTTAGACATAATGTAAAGTAAGCTAGACGGATCAACGTTGAGTGTCATAGCTCTTTTGAGAGTTATAGTACTGGGAACTATTTTGCACTTTCTGTTATTTAAAAGGCAGCACCAAAGACATCACCACACATTCATTTTCCAGCCTAGCTGTGCCTCATACCCAGCATAGCATTGGCCAATTGAATTGGGATGCACAAACCCAAACTAAGCTAGTTCGCCTGTGTAATTTAGTTATATTTGTTTCAAAGGAAAGGTATATTGATAATGTACATATACCCCACTAATTGCCTATTCTATGTTTTGACGTCATTGGTTTGTCTTGCAAGTTATCAGTTTACAGTCGAACAAAATCTGGAACCCTCCTGTTGTCTTCTTACTACTTTCATCAATCATACCTTTTTTGTTTTACATTCGATTGCATTAAGGCTTTATTATGATATCCTTCACATTAGACATTTGAACATATACAATTGCTGATCAGCACTTTCATTGAATTTTTGGTAACACCCATGGTGTTCCCGGTCAAAAATGACCGCCATAAATAAAAGGAATTAGTAACCATCCGGATCAGATAAAACACACACACACACACACACACACACACACACACACACACACACACACCAGAGTTCCCGTTAGCCGGTAATTACCGGACTATGACCGGTAAAATATGCTGAAGACCGGCAAATCTAAATCTCTTCGGTCAAAGTGTCTGGTCCAAATAATTTCCGTTTAGCGCAATACCGCATCAGTTGCGCAACTTGCGCCACTTATGTGACAGACAAAAGAGTATGTGACAGACAAGAATAGTCAATTCTAATGTCTAACACTTAATATGGAGAAAGAGATGTCCTGTATGGGTTGATTGTGCGTTGATCTGTTGGTAATGCCTCGGGGTTCCGGTGGGCATGTAAACAAAGGCATAATGCTGCGCTATACTTTGCGGCCTCACCCGGTTGCATAGCGACGCTTATTGTTTAGGTGTCTTTTAATAAGCAGGTAGTCCTGTCATTAGCTAGAACTAGCTAGATCTGATCGATATGGAGATAAACGTGAGTAAAGTCTAATCTGACGGGAGAGAGAGATCAGCTGCTGCTGACTAGTCTACACGCAGCTCTGCATAATCACATGCAGCGGTGAGCGGACAAAACACACACTTCAGGTTAGAATATCACACGTAGCTATTTTAATTACCTCTCAAACTACCTAAACTAGTTATTCTTTCACACACACATACGGGTTTTGGGCCGAGGGCGACACCGTACTTCCGGTATCAACGATTTCACGCGAGGTGCATACAGAATATCATAGTCGATTGCCTTAATCAATATAGTCAACTCTAAAATACCACATATGGCATGATAATATTATTGTGACAAGTGGGGTATTCACCTGGTGTTTCCAGAAGATAGACGTAGATGCAGCCAAAATCGACCGAAGGCCACTTTTGAGGGTCGTAATTCCATACATTGTACATCCAACAACCCACACAGCTCTAGTTTACGCTGGTAACGACCTAGAGCACACCCCTCAAGTCCAGAGATGTAATCCGAAGACATGCAGCGATTTCTTCGGTCGTTAATTCAGAAAAAAAACCTAGTGCGCTCTGCCTGGCTACATAAACTAGCTGTTTATATTAAATTTCCCAGGATTTTTGCACCTCCAGAAAAATGGCGTCTTTATAAAAAAATATATGGCGCGCGTTGCATTGTGGATAGCTGTGACGTCACTGTGTGTGAAAGAATAGATATGTTTAGTTTTACTGTCGGGTCACTCATCACTAGTGATGGGAATTCCGGCTCTTCTTGGTGAGCCGGATCATTTGGCTCGGCTCACCAAGAAGAGCCGGCTCTTTCGGCTCCCAAACGGCTCTTCAGTTTACCACATATTATACCTTTTAATTCAATCAAATGTAGCCCTGTTTTGACTAATGATTTATATGTGTACACATATATCACTTAAATTATTCAATACATCCTTTGTACTGAAGTATTCTAAAGTAAAAATTACATGTTTAATATAAATGATTTGCTGTGGCCAATTGTTTTCATTGCATTTACAGACCCGTGTAACTCTCTGATACCACCCAATGAATGCATTGACTTGCTTGTAGAACCACGCTACACAAAACAGATAGCAATACCTATAAAAACTATTTTATAAAAGGGGCTACTGTATCGACCTATACAAACTATATAAATATAGTTTTTTTTTCAAAATACCAAACAGATCCTGCATTTTAGCCATGCCTCATTTCGCTCTATTTCCTCTTTCCAGCGCTGTTTTTGCAGGGGGCTGATTCTGTGTTGCTGCAGCTGACCACGCCCCCTGCAGGAGAGGGGAGCGTGCTTTAGATCAGCTGCTGGGCTGTCAGAAGAGGGGGACAAAAAGAGATCTCCGTCCTCCGTGTTTTATTCTTATAGAAGTAAGAAGAGAAGTAATGGGGCAGAAACTCTCCTTTTTACGCAGCGGTCCAGACATAGACATCAAACGGTGACACATATTCAGTGTGCAGTTACTTTGGCATTAGGGCAGGGATATCTCGATACTTTCCAAGGTTTGACATAATGAATTGTGCTACTTTTAAAGCAAGCAACGATGTTTTCAAATCTGTAATCAAAAAGCTCCTCAAAAACACTATCGAAGCAGTTCCTGCCGTTGCTACGTTAGTTCAAACAGTAACAACGGACTACTTTTCTTAGCGGATGCATGTCAATTTAAATCAATACATAAAACTATTTTTTAAATCAATAAAATCATTTTCTAAATCCATAAAAGCATTTCAATTAATATTGGGAGTCATGTCGTTACTTTGTTGAGAATGTGGCCATGTAATAAGCGGGATAATGTGCACATTGCACAATGTGCCTTCATGCCGATCTAGATCCCTCTGCAAAAAAAACACAAAAAAAAACGGCTCGTTCGCGGGCGAGAGCCGGCTCCCGTCGTTCACTTAAAAGAGCCGGCTCTTTGAGCCGGCTCGTTCGCGACCGACACATCACTACTCATCACTGTTCCGCGATACTGACGGGCTGTCAGCGCTCCGTTTATTATTCCCGTGTTATTGTAAATTACTGTACACTTTTGAATAGTTAATCTACTATAGTTAGTTTGTTTAATATCGAATCATATCAATTCGTTTTAAAGCTCAATAAATAACAAAGAAGACTTTTGACCGACACTTTTCAAATGTTGTCCGGAAGATTTAAACTTTAACGGACATGTTGACCGGCGAAAACATATTCTAACGGGAACTCTGACACACACACACACACACACACACACACACACACACACACACACACACACACACACACACACACACACACACACACACACACACACACACACACACACACACACACACACACACACACACACACACACACACTAGATGTGTTCCCCCCCTTATGTGCCCATCCCCCCTTGTGAATCACACTCAAAACACACAAACACACACAGAACAATTTGATACATTTCCAGCTCTTATGTGCCCGTCCCCCCACATGGATCACACCTGGCACACGCAATACATGTTCAGTGTCTATTCTTTGTGTATTTACTGCAGTTTTTCATGTATACCAGTAGTCTAATACAATATTTACAGTTTGAAAGGGTGTTAAATGGACTTTGGTGAGGATTAATGGTTTTTGTGTTAATGTAATAGCAGTTTAAACAGGACCGGTCAAATTCATGACCGGCGCCCTCATACTACTCATGTAGTACTGAACACGTCACATGAACGTGCTGTGCGGCGCGGTCCCGTGGGTTGGATCCGTGTTCATAATGCCAAGGAAAATAACTCTCAGAATAACGTTATTACCACATTTTACAACTAGCCAAAGGGCTATAAATGTTCATACTGGGTAGTTCATTTAGTTTAAAAAAAAATTTCCAACGATTTACAGACGTCTCTTCCCGATGTTGGACAATGGGAAAAAGTATTTCCGTGCGCAGCGACTGATACGGAAGTGTAGTACCGCCGTGTTGTGGCACGGAATTGTGCCACAACTACCGGCGCGAGTTCCACGTGCATGCTCCACTAGCGCCCACCCCTCCCGTCAACGTTCAATACCACACCCCCACCGACAAACCGCGCGAAACAGAGGGGCTGAACACATAACCTTGCGTGGGCAGCCCTGAGTACCAAACATTATCTCCTGGTACTCATTTCAGTAACTCACTAAGAAAGTTATGTGCACCCCTGATAATAGTGCTTTACCTTGCAGATTTTTCTGAGCTCTCCACTTAGCGCTGCGAGGGTGAAGTGCTAGTGAGACGACATAGTCAGCAGCAGTCGCTGAATGTCAGCCTCCCCCGCTCTCCTGTCATCCTCAGTTTTGACTGTCGAACATTTTTACTTATACGCTGTCTCTCAAGGTCCAACTCAGTGTCTTTTATGCATTTAAATTTCAAGCACACAGGCAATATACACTTTTGATTAGTTTAGTTTGTTTTTAAACTTTGGCTGCAGGTTGTGGAGGAACTTTCTGTCACTGTTGGCATGGTAATGCTCATTTTTATTCATGCACACACTAAAAAACTGTTTGCTACACCAGCGTCAATATGTTACCTAGAACAACGTGTACTTGTATGGAGTGCAAAGTTAAAGATGGAGCTCATTATCAGTGTCTCCTGGCTTTAAAACAATTGTTTTATATTGGAAACAAATAGACTTCTAACATTGTTTTCTATCTTTTTTCCCATGCAGGCCCTTGCCATCCAAACCCGTGCCACAACAGAGGAACATGTGAGATCAGTGAGACCTACAGGGGGGACACTTTCATTGGTTATTTCTGCAAGTGTCCACCAGGCTTCAGTGGAGTGCATTGCCAACACAGTAAGTCGGATCCCTGCCTCCTCTTGCCTTAAAAAAACACAAATGCACACACTTACAGTAACTTACTTACTTATTTTCAGTAAATAAACAAAACAATAGAGTTCAGTGTTTCCCCTAGGCTTACTGCTTTGGGGGGGTGCTGCCTGAGCAGGGGGTGGGGGGGGTGGCATTGGAATATATTTGTATTTAAATCCTCTGGAGCAGAGAGAGGAGCTGTGGATTATTGTTATCAGTGTTTCTTAGGGTCAAAAACACTAAACTCACAACTTAAAATGAAAGCGTTTAAAGTTTATTTAATAAAAGAGCACATGTTCAATGTGAAAGGTGACAGTACAGTAGTTATAGATTCATTGCAATGTAGTGCTATATATATATATTTAAAAAAAGTTAATACATTTTTTATTTCTTTTATTTTTTAAACACCTTGAATTTCAGGCGGGGTGCGGGGCTCCGTTGGCGGGGTGCGGGGTGCAGCGCCCCTCCAAGACAATGGTAGAGGAAACACTGGAGTTTGTAAGGATTTGGAAATCCTATATCCTTTTAGCATTTCTATGAAGTAGGATGTGTCTGTTCGATCTGATAAAAAAATAAAACACAAATGTTGACCTTGAGCAGTGAATAAATGTCAAACAGCTGGCAGGAAGTAAATCACTGTGGAAAGGACAGTTCAGCAAAATCATAGTGGGTGTGGAAGAGAAAAGAAATGCTGAACTGGCTTTCTTTTGTTGAGCATGCTCTTAACAAAGGTTAGTGTCAAAAGGTTTTTGCTGCCTATGAGATAATATTTTACGTTAGAACAGACCCATAGTTCTCCAGCCCGGTACAATTTATGCTCTATCCTTAAACTGACTTTCTGAACTCTTAAGCCTCTAGCATTATGAAAGTAGGCACAATATTGGCTATTTCAAATGTAAGGTATAAGCCAATGTGTGTGTCACCAGCACCAGCAACTTTTAAAACATGTACATTGTGTGAATGCCCTGCAGATTTTGTTTCATGATGTAATCAGAGGTCTAATTGCTTGTTTTGATGTTGTTGAATAATAATAATAATAATAATAATAGCTTCGATTTCTATAGCGCCTTTCAGGGGACCCAAGGTCGCTTCACAAGTAATAGTGCAAAGACAAACATAACAAAACAAAAGACAGACAAACAGAACAACAGATCGATTTAGGGGCCGAAAGCCTTGGCAAACAGATGGGACTTGAGGGCCCTTTTGAAGGCTTCAAGTGTGGGGATGTTGCGTATCTCCGCAGGGAGAGCGTTCCAGAGGGTGGGGGCTGCCACACTGAAGGCTCTGTCCCCGTAGGTTCGCAGTTTGGTGCGGGGGGTGGTAAGCAGGCCAGAGTCTGAGGACCGCAGGTTCCGGGGTGGGGCATGTGGGTGAAGGATGTCCGATAGGTACTGGGGGGCAAGGGCATGGAGGGATTTGTAGGTAAGGAGGAGGATTTTGTAGGATATGCGGGACTTGACCGGCAACCAGTGTAGGTGGATGAGGGTGGGAGTGATGTGCTGCCACGGTTTTGTGTGCGTGAGTACCCTAGCAGCACAGTTTTGGACATACTGGAGCCTGTCCAGGGTTTTGTTGGGAACCCCGAACAGGACACCATTGCAGTAGTCCAAGCGGGTGGTGACAAATGCATGGACTAGGGTTTCGGCAACCGACTCCGAGAGTGACGGTCGGAGTCTGGCAATGTTCCTCAGGTGATAAAAGGCCGATTTGGTCACAGATTTGACGTGGGAATGGAAGGAAAGGGTGGAGTCGAGGATGACACCCAGGTTGCGGGCTTCAGGAGATGGGGAGATGGAGCAGCCGTCAACCTCAAGGACGAAGTCACCAACCTTCTGGAGCAGGGCCTTGGGTGCCACAACCATGAGCTCTGTTTTCATGCTGTTTAGTTTCAGATAGTTGCATGACATCCATGCTTTGATGTCATGCAGGCAGTTGATGAGTTGAAGACATCTTAGAATAAAGTAAGCAAAGTAGAGGGAAATGGGGAAACATCCCTAACAACAAAAGCCTCTATTGATTATTGTTGCAAATCTTTCTCTAGCCTTTACAACCAGGCTGTTTGATTTAATAACTCGTCACGTCAACAAAAAGGCAAGCCAAGGTGAGCTTTTAAGGTGTTTAAAAAAAGTCAAGTTTCTCTTCTTTATTCCTGATGTAATGTGTTTCACTTTTTTTTTACTGTCCTCCGCTGTTTTAAAGTAAATTACACGGCAGTGTTGAAGCTTGCTTATGTCAACACACAGCACTGCTTACAAAACATGTTAACCACGGAGTGAAACTTAGTTAATGTGTCAATTCAATTTGAAAAACGAACGACCAGATGCAACGCCAAATCGAGTCAGGGGTGTAATTTGGGGGGGGGGCACAAACGCTTTCCCCACTTCCTACCCTCTTACCTCCAGCGCATTTGCTCGTCCCCCATCTTTCAACTCAAACTTAATCGACGTCACCTCATACAGTAAGTGCTTGGGTGTGAGAGGAAGCAAGGCCACAAAATGGTGTTATTAGAAAATGCACACCACTGCTTACTTACCACTCTGGATGTTTTGGTTTAGTTTGAACCTCTTCCAGGCACTTGTTTAAGAGAGTGGACAAGAGGTTAATGTCAACAAAATAAATGTATTTGTTTTTTGTTAAAAAACCTCATAAGCAACATTTAAAAGCTGGGTTAATATTTAAACTTGGTGTTTGAAACAGCCTGACTCTGAATATATGCATAATCAATATATCCCTATACCCAATATCGCTTCTAATGTAGTTTTTCTCTGTGTGATTTAATATGAGAAGCTTAACAGTCAGTTTAACTGAAAGGTTGCATGATGACACACGCACGCACACACACACACACACACACACACACACACACACACACACACACACACACACACACACACACACACACCCTCATCCACCTACACTGGCTGCCGGTCAAGTCCCGGAGTCCCCCAGTACTTATCGGACCTCCTCCATCCCTACACCCCTTCTCGGAGTCTGCGGTCCTCAGACACAGGCCTGCTCTCCATCCCCCGCTCTCGCCTCCGAACTGTTGGTGACAGGGCGTTCAGTGTTGCGGCCCCCACCCTCTGGAATGCACTTCCTGCCGAGACCTGTAATGCTGCCTTCCTTGACATCTTCAAATCATCATTAAAAACACACCTGTTCACCCTGGCCTTCGGGCCCTAGCCCTTTCTTGGTCCCCCGGCTTCCTTTATTTTTTGTTTGCCCTTTGATTGTCAGTTTGTTTTGTTTGTCCACCATGTACAGCGACCTTGGGTCCCTTGAAAGGCGCTATATAAATATCATTTATTATTATTATTAATAATAACTTGCATTAAAAAACTTGTGCATTTTGAATAAATCCCAGGATTTGAAAGCAGCATGTAGCTCTTCATCTGTTCATTCTAAATCTTGCTAAATCCTGCAGTATGATATATAGGCCAAGTCCTGTTGCTGCCCTGCCTGTGTGTGTGCGCTTGGCTGAGCATTGCATTAGCCAGCGCAGCACAGTTGTCCTTCATTTCATCACAGGTGTGCTTCTAAGTAATGGATTGAATGTATCATGGTGGGAACTGTGTGGTGAGATGGATCATTATCGGTCTGAAAGAGAAAGAACGATAAACACGACGTAGAGGGGAAGAGAGATGTTAACCAACACTTACAGACACCATTTATACCTGTCTCTTTACTCTGCCACACAGACAAGGATCAACAAGACAACCATTTAGTAGTTAACTGAAAAAGGGAAGGATTATTTTTTTAAGACAGTCAGTGTCATTCTTTATTTAACTCCATATGGTTTTTCCTTACGTCTTTTAAGAAACGGTACGCTTGTAAAAAGAAAATGAGCGAGTTGCCTATACAGTATGTCATTGAGCTTATCTCCAGCCAGAATGATGAGCAATTGGCCAGCGTTCATGTCATAATTCAGTTATTGTCTTCTATTAAGCCCTTAGGGTGGTGAGAAACTGATTTGATATGGGCTGAATACACATTAATGTCTGCCAATTCTCCTCACCGTCATTACAGTTGAATGAAAGAGAGTAGGAGTGAAAGGGAGGAAGAATTGTGTTAATAATCAAATCTCGCGTCTGGATTATTCCTGCAATTAAATGATAAAGGGAAATATAAATAATCGTTCCTTTTAGACTGACAGCTAAGCTGGCTTTGTTATGGCATGGTGTTGGTGCTGAAAAGGATGAAACAAGAAAGAAATATGACTGAGAATTCTGTAATATACAAAAAAACTACAAAAAACAAAGGGCCTTTTTAAGCTTTGAATCGTATCGTAGGATTACATTAATATTGTATGTTTATTCTAATCCTTTTAAAATCAGTAGCCCATATCAATGTATTTGTTTCTTCTGTGTGGAGTGTGCCGTACGGAGATAACATTATAGAGTTGTTGCTTACTGTAGCACTGACTTTTGTTTACTGTTGCTCTCTCCTTGCTCCTTCAGTGCCAAATCCAATTTCACACCTTAGAAAGTTATCCTAAATACATGGACTACATATCCTGCCTGTTAGACCGTTTTTATCAAGCACAACCAGAAATGATGTCGCACATGGAGAGCAAGGAGCAGCTATTGCTGACTTCTTTGATGAGCAGACTGTACGCACTAAATGTAAACTGCTTTGTTTCTTCTGTTTTGTTCTTTTAACTCATCTTGAAGAGTTGTAGATTTCAATTTTCATGGCAGACATCAGATAATCACAGCTGAAGCGCTTGGCAGAGCATCCATTAAAGTGATCGTTTATGAGTTTGAGTTAACTCAGCCACTTTATATGCAGCTATATCCCTTAGGGTATTGTTTCTGTCTTATAAAATAATGTGTAAATGTGAAATTACATAGGTGTCTTTTGCTCATTGCAATATTAATGTGCTTCTGCTGAATTGAGTTTTATCCCATCAAAATGATTTAAGCTTTTATTTTTTTTGTGAAACTCAGTTTTTCAGAGTTTTTTTGATCAGTTTTACTAAGTCTCAGTCCCAACACCCCTTGAATAGGGTTAATATCGAGCTAATGTCCCCGCTTTTATTATTAGAGCCCTTATTATCACAAGGTCATTCATCTTTAGAATAGTGTGGCGGCACGTCCCTTTGGTGACCAGGGGAACAAGTGGCACGTTATTGGGCGAGTAGCCAAACATTGTAATGACCTCTCACAGTGTGAAGATTGGGACTGATTGCCTCAGTCTTCATGAGGTTGCAGATTATTTTAGGGCACACATTCACAGCCTATGAAGGACAAAATACACTCTCATTTTTGGCCTATGAAGGACAAATATCTGTGTAGACTGTTGGGAATTTTATTGGCAGTGGTTTTTTTAATGGAAATATGCCGCAATGTAAACAGCCTTGTGTAAAAGCCCACTTTGCGGGTTAAACATTCTTGTAATTGAATATGTTGCAGTAAAACTAAATCATTTATTTGAAAGTTAGCAGATGAGAAACCAAGAGATCACTCTCTTTTATCTTTGAGTTTGGAAGCTTGTTTTTCTGCTGCTTCTGTGCTACTCTCTTTCAAACGTGTTGGTTTCGGTACAGTGACAGTCCCTGTATCAGATTAAAGCTAATTTATTTTGGTTTAATTGTCTACTAGGTGACGGGTGTTCACAGTATTTCTCATTCTTCCTTGGACTGCAAGTCCTTAGAGCAGATTCTATCTTGCTCTTTGATCAATAGGTGTCTTTTTTTTCCTGATACCCACCAGCAAGGCCGGATTGATTGATGCTAAATGTAGGATGTGTGAGATCTTTTTTTAAAGCGTGGCCTATGTATTTGATTATTGCCAGTTGCTATTATGCTGCATTAGCCCTGCTGCCTCCACCGTTTCTTGCCACGGGATAATCAGCCAGTGTTTATGGCTTCCCAGCACCAGAGAGAAAGACTCCATACGGACTAGCTCTATGCTTACTCTTTGTTACAACAGTAAGGACCGTATAGTGACAAGTTCAGTGTGTTTTGCAGTTCAACGAAAGTATCCAGTGGAGCCTATATCTATTTTTTTCTTTTTTTTCATCTCTAATGTACTGGCCCTCTGACTCCCATTTTTTGTGTTTGTATGGAGAGCGAGCAGCAGAAAAAGACTTATTTTCAGCTGGCATCTGTTTGTTCTGCTAAATCTACAGTGTAAGGGCAAGATGAGAGCATACAACAGAACTACAGCCCGAGGCAACACGAATGAGTATCAAAAGGAGAGTTGTTATGTACATCTTAACCGTTAAGCATTTGACTACAACAAGAGACTTTATTTGTCGGGTACATGCGGAGGCGGATGTCCGACCGTGTTTCCCAGCACCCATCCTGCCCCCGTGAACACTCACCACTTTAGCGGCACACCTCTGAGTGGTTACCTGTACTTCTTTAAGCAAAAAATGACTTGCCCTTCTCACCTGCCACTGCCTCACAGGAGGTGACTTGGCAGCGGTAGATTTCCAGTTTGTTGTCATGGCACAGGGAGAGAGAGAGCCCTTGTTAGCTGGCATATCTTCCTCTGCTCCGATGGAGGCCACAGAGCGAGGACAGCGGGGGGGTGGAGGGAGAGTGGTGGGCCGGTGGTTTTCTGCTCCCTCTCACCATGATTGAGGCAGTTGTTATCTCCTTCTTACTGTGAGGCTGCACGGTAAAAGTCACCACATGAAAGATCACGTTAAAGCATGAAAATGTCCTTCTCCTTTTGTAGCTGTTAATGGAATATCACCAGGCTTTACACATCCCAAATTATTTCAGTTATATATAGAAATCTTCTTGTCGGACATCCAAAATAGTGTTTTTTGGAAGGAACAAGGTGCTGGAATGTTTGAAATGCTGATGTATTGAACACAACATTAAGATAATATAATGATTTAAATGCTTGAATTTGATATGTACATGTATTAAGATCGGTTCTTCAGTTGCTCTCTGACAAAATGTGTATCTTCATTGTGTTTGTAGAAAGCCCAATGGTTCTGAACCAACACATTGACCCATATTTCAAGCAAATGGTCTTGCAAATCGCAACTCCATAAGATCATCTCAGAGGTTAAGCTTTAGAAAGTGCTGTATCTATTTTGTTTAAAGCTCTGGGGGAAAGCCTTACATTAATCCACTTAGTGTCTTAGATCCTACAGTATGAGAAGTATAGTGTTTGAGGCCATATTTTCTACTTAGATTATCTTTTGAACGAGGTTTTCGGGGCAGGCTTAGCTAACGGGATTAACATTGATTTAAGTGCAACTATAAGATGGTGAAAGAAAGTTTGTTAAAGGAAAACTTTTCCATGGTGAATGGGTGGAAGGAGTATTGTGTCCAAAGAAAGCTAACCTATTTTCTAAATAAACAACATTGGTTTAGTCACAGTGCCTGAGGTCTGTTCTGCTAGGTATAAATCTGCATCCTTTTGAAAGCCTCTGGGTTACAAGTGTTAGGAAGTTTTACTGGAATTATGCAAATCTGCACACAACTTGTATTTTTATATGCATACATTAGCATGAATAACTTAACACAGGTTTGATTTCTCAGAATCATTTACACCTATTCTAAAATGTAGGACTTTCTGTTATGTTCCTATTCTATTCTTCTTCTTAGGGTGACTAACATACATTATTTCAAACTAACGCCCTGTTTTAGCAGCATACAGCATGAATCCATCAGGTTATTCACTCAAGATTCTCTCTTTTATATTTTTTTGAGTAAAGAATCATTCCTGCTAGAGTTTTTCATGGTTAGCAACACAGATCCAAAAATATACCTTAAGCGCCCTCAGAACTATTGTGAACTCAAGGCTCTCCCCACTGCACTATTACTGTGATGTAGAGCTGTGTGGAGGACAAGGCCATCTCTAGACTCTCTGCCTTACATTCACAATCCCACAGCGCACCCACTGCTCTCGCTCTGTGGCCGGAAAGCTGCCTTTATAGGAAGAGACGAGTGTAGAGTATCCCGAGGGAAGGGGCCATAGTCGACCAAACATCCAAATAATTGACCACAATCCCACAGCCAAAGCGTTAGACGCCAACGATTAACAACCCATGGAGACCCTGTTTATATGCTCTGTGTGAAGATCAACATGGGAATGCTTATGGACCAGCGGTACTGTTGTTTTAGCTCGAAGCACATTTTGTCCTCTTTCTTCAAAGCGCCCCACATTTATGTCACTGGAAACACGTATTTATATGGCGGGTTAATCATAACCTGGTCAGTCAATCTTGCCTTAAAGGGTATTTATTTTATTTGTCGAATGACCATCATTAAGTTACTTACAAGATGGTTGATTATTTTCATTGTTGGGCTATAAAAGCATACCAGGGATGTTTTAATTCTAATATTGCTGTTTGTTTATTGATTCTACATTGAAAACTGCAAAGAAAGTATGGCTGCTTCTTTGCTAATTAACTTTTCAAACTAGTATAAGTATATTTGCTTCAGTGTCAACTTAATGCTGTGGTTGTGCGACGCTGACGTGCCGCTTTCAATCTAGACGCAGGATATACTTTTATTATGTTGGTTTCTGTTCCTATAGAATTACTGGTGTCTGCTAATACTTGCTATTTCTATATATATTTCCTACATACTGTTTATATCATAAATGTATGAATAGTTCATTTGGTATACTGTAGGTTGAATCCCTACTGAAATGCAAATGGATTTTTTTGGAATATAATCTGGTTTCACAATTTTGCTGGACCACCATCTAATTTAAAAGTCTCGTCTCTCAGGCTGTCGAAGGACAACACTGTTCATATTTCCCTGCAGTGTGTCTCAAAGGGCCTCCATATTGAATGTACAAGTGGGAGAGAAAATAGTCCTGCAGTGATTCTGAACTCTCCACTGAACCGTGAAATTTGGCGTATACACAGTAAAAAAAGAAATACATCTCAATTAACAAGATACATAACAAGTGGAAAGACACACAGCCACATGTCTCACTTATATTAAAGCAAATTGTGTGGCCTTTTATACTTGGTCTTATTAAAAGGCAATCATGCTGTTTGGAGGACACTCCTATCGTCCAATCAACTGAATGAATGCCTTAAGCATTTGTTGTTTGAATCCTAATAAATAGCTAATTGGCAATTATTTGACCTGTTGAAACAATAGACCTGCTAAGAACAAGGCACATCGAGACAGTAACCAGGTAAAGTATACTATAATAACAGTATTTTATTGTTATCATGTCAGCTAGATATGTTTTTGTAGCTTTCACTGTGTGGTTGCTTCTTGTTGTATGTGTGCTACTACAAAGTGAAGGAGTCCTGGTGAAAGAGTGGTGTTGTACTACTAAAGACTATTTTCTCTGCTATCCTGCTGCTCCTTTTCCTATCCCAGGAGCTGACCCTATCTAGTCTCTGTTAGAGGGCATTTTGGATAACAAGCTGAGGAAAAAAGCTGGATCATGCTGTTCAGGGCCACCTATTCTACGCTACTGACATTAATGGTTTTTTTGTTGCCATCTAGATGGAGCCTTGAGTCTGACAGATCCAAACAGACCTTTTGGCAAAACAAACTATATACCAGGATTTGTCTATGCTTGGCCCTGATCTTGTCAGCATTAGCCTGCAATCTGTTCTATCATTGATGATTTCTTCCATATGTCTTTAGTAAGCACTCAATTCTGCAAATTCTGCCAAAAAACCTGCTGTACGACCATACTTTCATGACCTTTCTTGTATGGCAAGGTGGTGCTTTGCTAGCAAAATTAAAGTTGGGGCATTTTTCTTTCAACAATGCATCACTGCACTTAAATCCACATGTAATGGTTCAGGATGCCTTCTGGTAGTGGTAGCTGTCTAAAATGGTCAGAATGGTGGCTTTAAGTGCAGTCTTGTTAGTCTTTTAGGGAAAGGCCAGCACTTTTGGAAACGTATTAATTTTCTATAGTGCTTCAGGAGAGGTTTTTCTTAGAGCCTGGGTTCCTCAGTTGTGTTTGTTCACATTTAAATTAAAAAAAAGTAATATTGAGGTTTTGACTTCCCAGGACTCACATATTGTAATCTGAGTGGGTCTCAATTAGTTTTTATTTTTAAACTAATCGCGATGTTTCACTTCGATATTATTGTATGTTGAAAATATATCTGAAAACAACAAACAAAGGAACCAAATCTCCTGAAAGCCTTTCTTAAAAAATGTTATGCTTATCAATTTCGATGTTATTAAGTCTTGAGTCAATCTTTAAGTCTACATATTAAGTTGTCGGTAAACAAGTAGTGCAATGTGAGGCTGACCAGTCAAACTGTTGGAAATAATTAAGCAATTAAGTTATCTTGTTTTATTAGTTTTAAAGTGTCAAACACACAAACTCTCCTCGCCCACTTATTAAATGATTCATGCGCCTCATCAGGGTCAGGGTGTGTGCACCTATGAGATGAGTTTGTGGAGTTTACTGCGTTTTAACTACTGAATTTAATCGTGTCAGGGAACCAGGAGGCGTACGTAGCAACATTACTGTCTTCAGATGTTATGAAGAAAAATAGCAAGAAAATAATTAGATGATTATTGTCAAAAAAGGACTGTGGGTGTATTTGTTCAATGTTGTGCGTTTCCTCGAGCCCTTCCTTATTCCCTGTCCCTGAAGACCCATTCGACTGGTTTATCCTTCCTGTGGAGGAGTTTTAGAGAACAAGCTGTTACCGGGGCCTAATTGTGTAAGGCCCCTTTGGACACTTGAGCTTACTTTCACCTCCTAGCCTCTGCTGTAAGGATAAACTTGTTGGCAGATGGCCAAAGCATAAATAGAGATGCATTTCCAAATCCCAGGTGGCAGAAAAGAGCTAGACCCTGTCCTGCTCTGGCTTCTGGTTGCCTCTTCAAGCCAAAGTAGAACACTGCTAAATGTTCTGCTTGAATACACAGAGCTGCATTATTTCAGGTTGGTGAATTTGTCTGGTCGAATTTGTCTGGAGTTGTTTTACAATGGAATGAGTTCAACATGACTGAAACGAATGGTAATGGTCTTGTTATATCTTTATATCATTAGTCCAGCTCCTATTTAATCGTAGATGTTATTCACTGTGGAAGAAATTATTAAAATGTGTGAATGGACAGTACCTTTTTACCAAAACATTCATGAAATCATCTCTAGACGAGGGAGGATAGATCAGAGAGAGGGTCAGCAAGGACATTAATTAATAAAAATCACTGTGAAATTATTCTCTGTTGAAACCATTAAAGCGATACAATATTAAACTCATAAGTGATTCAGAATCTGACCTTTTATAAAAAAAAACATTCTTTCTTTTAGTGAATATTATTTCAAATATTTAATCATGATGCAGCTTTCATTCCAGATATTGTGTTTTAAAGTAAACTTGTTGAATCCTTTTAAATCTGTTCTTCATGTAATGCTTTAGGCCGGGGAACTTTTTTCCTCAAGGGCCATTTCAATTTTTTCAACATCCTCCGAGGGCCGTACAAATTATTGACCTCTGCTTAAAAATACTAAAATCACAGCCCATTCATTTCGCCTTTCTTTCATGCTGTGCAAAGAAAAAGCAACCTCTTAATCCAGATATTTTACCATCTTGTGGAATGACCACCAAATCAGAAAGATATGGACACAAGATGTGTGCAAATGTATTTAGTTTCCTATCCATGTGAACATAATTTAAGTGGGGCGGGGACCTAACCTCCTCTAGGGGGGTCCGGGGGTACTTTATTCTCTTATTTTGGTATAACTATAATGATAAAGATGTGCTTTTACCTCACAGGTTGTAGAAAAAGCTTCTTATATTCGTTAGCATAGCTAGCTAACCAGATGCTAATAACAACAAAGTTATTGACTGTATGATCAGTATGACAGATGAACAGATCGCCACTGGGCTTTCAACTAAAGACACAGCCACGCAAAAACTGCGGCACGGCTCCTTATGGGTACTGCAATTTCTATTGAAGTGCCGGAACGGCGTTCTGGTGCTCTCCGTCAGCACTACACCTACTGCACTACTGTCAGACCAGACATATACCACGTGATGACACGTTAGGCTCGTGCAGAGCCATATAATAGATATATGGCGCTGGGCTCGTGTTGTGTTCAAGGACCCTGACCTTGGCCAGGAAAAACAGGCACTTGCTTGTTTAATTCTTTTGTGGCGCAGATTTCCTGAATTTTTTTATTACCTCGAGGGACATACCAAATGGTCTCGTGGTCCGTATACGGCCCGGTGGCCGGAGGTTTCCCACCCCTGCTTTAGGGTGTTATCATCTTTAATATAATAATGGTTTTACTATCTTTGTTTGGAATGTGAATAGTAGTCGGTCAAATCTTGTCTTGACGATTATAGATGGATTTCTAATTTATGTGGCGCTACCATTTATAGTCCCTAGAAATGTGAACATTTAAACCTTTGGCTATCCCCTTACATTTGATGATGCTTCACCACAAGGTAAATGTATTTGTGTCTAATGTCTTAATTCTTAATACCTGTAAAACTAATAACTAACTTACACAGCTGTATTTGTTGTGTGTTAAGACACAATATACTCAATTATTGTGGTCTCCTCAGAGAATACATCTTATTGTTCTTAGTATTCCCCACATCAAGCAAGTGCTTGCTCTACAGCCATCATCTACCCCAACTATCTTTCTGCATCCCATGCCATTTTAATGTCTCTTAAACTCAAGTGTACCATGATAATGTTCAGGTAGATCAGTATTCCTCTCACACTTGCTGTGGAGGCTCAATCTGTAAGCTTAAAATGACACTTAAGGCTTTCCTCCAAGTGTTATTCTGCACATCCCAGCTTCAGCAGAGCCCCCTGGTCTTCAGGACTTCGAAATGATGAGTGTTTTCTTCTCTCAAACCCTCCTAAGACACCTTTTTCAAGGACTCCAGGATTGCTGCTGTGAATAATGACTCACTGGGCTAATCCCACTTCAAAAAGTGTCTCGCAACAGTATTCTTAATCCTGAATTCAACCTCCATGGACCATCATATCACTTGAAACATACGGGTTGTTGTACCACTGTTGGACTAATCTACACATGCCAATAATTATTTTCAGACATTTCTGCATATGAGATCAATAAAATCTATATGCTATGCCTAGATACATATGACCGAGGCTTAGTCATATAGCTTTGAAAAAAGGATACTTTGGTTGGTGTAAAAACATATATTTTAACCGGTTCTGGGACTCGATGGGACCCAAGAAAGGAATCCTGTCGCATGTGGTGATATTCACTTGGGCAAGTCAAGGATAGATTGACAGAAAAGATTGACAGCGAAGACAGGCATTTCCATGTTCCATCTTCTTTCTCTGACTCAACCTGGAGAGACAGGTCTTGTCTCGGCCTTGTGTAGTGTGGACTCGACACATTTCAATGCACCAGGACCTGTCAAACACAGCATCCAAGGCTGATCGCCCATATACGAAAATAAGCAGAACTGAGGAAAAGTCAGCATTTTTGAAAGTGCAGTGCTATTATAGAACTATCCTGGAATGCACATAGGCAGGGACTAATCTATTTAGATTGGATACTGTTTGTGACATATGTGTATGCATTTGTAGTGCATCTATGATAAAGCTTGTATGAGCCTTCAATCATGAGAACAATTAATATAAAGCACACACAACTGAAGAGAGTAGACATGACGTGGTGCAATGCAGCTTGGAAAACAATGCAGTTATCTTACTTTTAATGGCAATGTAGTTTTGGCAATTTCCCCGTGTGATGTGAGCAGATGGCTCTGTATATCATAACATCCAAAAATGAGTTGTGAGAAGTAATACTAACAAAATAGATGAAACAGTGTGAGGATTGCATCATAGGATGGATAAGGAATGTAAGATGGGTCACCATAATAATAATAATAATATATTTTATTTATGAGCGCACTTTTCATTTGCGTAAACAAAACTCAAAGTGCTACAAAATTAAAAAGGGTGAAACAAAACAACAAAAACTATAAAAATAATTAAAAACAATTGTATTTTACCATAATATTTGTTGTTATCAAAACTGAAGCCCCGTAATCAAACATGTGTTTACAATTGTTACGTCCCCACTAGGGGAAGAGGAAAGCAACATACACCAGTTGGAATTGGTAATAATTATAAGGAGTTTATTAAATAACAGGTTAACAAAATGGAAGGCGGGCAGCCTGAAACAAACAAAAGGACCCTCACTATTAAAGTTGTACAAACTAACCAAAAGGAGGCTGTAGGAAAACACAGCTAAGCTAAATGACCACAGTCAATGTAAATGCTAAACTAATCTAAACACATCTCATCACAACAACACTAAACTAAATACGGACCACACGAGTTACACACAGTTTAACAGCTCAATCTACAAACGAAGAGCAAGTAGCGAGAGGCGTCTGTCCACACATCAGAGCCTTCCGACTGATCGTTTTCCACAGGCTTTGTAGTCATCTCCGGAAAGTGTGCGCTGGACGTGCGCTGGGATTGGAGCGCATCGGGCCCGGCATGCTCCAATCACAATCTTCAGGGGTGGACCAGGCGATGGGTAGCCAATGTCATCAGGGCAACCGCACAGCTCACTTACATATAACACAGGCAAACCAGAGGTAACAGGACCGGGGAGGCGGCGTCCTTAACAACAATATTGCCATGTGCATAAAATGGCATTTAATCATATGCAATGTTCTGCTCCCTTAAATGTGTCTGTGTGATCACTGGACTATAACGCCATGTGTTGTGGAATATGTTCAGTATGTATGAGCCTTAAAGTAGTGCTTTATTTCATGTCCTTGAAGTCCTCAGACAGAACATTCTAATACATATTTTCTCTCATAAATTCCTTGATGAAACCCTCTGTCATATAGCTTATAAACTAATGAATACATTCTTCATGGTCAGACAGCCACCCAAGTCATGTAAATCATTGGCTCTTTGTTTTTCTTCCCCTGATAAATTCATTGTATCTGTGGATTGCAATTTTTTCGCTATCAAATTCAACATCTGCAGTATTCCAACAGGAATCACTGGGCATCAGCAGCAGCAGCCTGCCCCAAGGGAAACCCTATCCGCTATAAAAAAAAAGTATGATTACTCCCAACGAAGAACGAATGCTCAAGGTCAGGGGTTCATTATGTGGTAGGCATAAACAACCGGTTGTTCACTTAATTCCTGTCGATCAATGACCGCAGAGTTCAAACCATTATGCCTTCCCTAGATAGAGAGTTCAAGAGGACAGACTTTCTTACCAAACACGCTGGTTCACTGGCTCTGTGACACAAAAACAGATAAGATAAGATGAAACTTCCCGAGGGGAAAGTGTGCATGACGGCTAAACTGAGACCAGATGGAGAGATGTAACTCAATGAGACGTCTCCACATGAATGCAAAGTATGACTAACCTCCAATTGTGTGGCTTACAGTGTCTTGGCAGAGGAGAAATAAGGCTTTACTCAGATTTACCTAGCATCTGACTGTAATTTAATGAAGGGAGTGGGTGAGATGTAGGGGATAATGCTGCTGGGACATTACCTTTCATCCTACTAATTAAGTTTGGGGGCTTTACTAATGTGAGAGGATTACTAAGCTATTAGGAGGCATTTATTCCATTTGTTTGATGTATGTTGTTGTTTGGGACCAGTTTAGGCTTCCTAATGCAACTGTAAGTCTAGCTAAAATCAAAATGTTCATTATGATTTTAAATTAGCTCTGTAAATGAAATTGTAATTTAAATACAACAATACTGCTGAATAGAGGACATGCATATAGCTATTGTTTGATTGTAATTGTTGTTACAGTATTTTTATTTTTTTATTTTGGATTTGGGCTTTAACGTTATGGCATATTTCCTTCCTTTGTACAATATATGACGCAATACTGTTAATGCACTGGAAAGTAGATTCTCTGTGTGGCTGTAGCAGGTGGCTGGCGCTGCAGAGGTCAGTGCAGCCCAGCGGAGAGGGCGCAGGTGACCCCCACCCCCCCTGTTCCTGCTCGCTGGACACACAAAAGCCAATTTAGCGCTCACAGCCTGTGCTAGTTCCTGACACATAGCACTATTCATTGCTCTTATTAATGTCCGACTGAGACACTTTTTAGAGAGCAGTAGAGGAGCAAAGCCAAGGAGCGAGACGATCCAGTGGACCGATGAAAGTATGGCGAGGGACCAGGGAAGCACTTTCATTTTGTGCTTCATGACCTTATATTTCAGAGGCTGTGTCTCTGTGCAAGAGGCAAGGACATCCTTAGTGATGTTAATGATGACAGGTATAGATGTATATTCAAACTGAAATACTTTCTATGTATTAATGAATGAATATTGATATGATTGACAGGATAAGTACAATATAATTATGTTCATCATATATAAGCTCTTCAAGTACCTCTATAATGTTTCTGTTGCTAATGACTCTGCATTGTAAGCCAAATTAGTCCAGCACTGTATGTAAAATGATTGGACAAAACATGATTACCTTGTGTATTGCAATCCAATGTTTTGCCACTAAATCTTGTCTCAGTTGAATCAGCATCATCCTGTCCGTTTACGACCAACCCTGGCTCTGTTATCTCTCTTAAGGAATGGGAGGCTCCAGCTATCTTGATAAACCAGTTCAACTCTCGGTCACGAAATGGTTTACGGCTGTGGGAACACTGGCTTCGAGGCCATTAAGGGTCAGACGCAAGTGATTCAGGGTGCCCAGCTGTTTAGTCTATCTCCCCAAATATGTTGTTTACTCTCTCTGAACTAGTTAAAAGGTCTATCGAGGGAGAGGCGCGGCAGATTTGACAGTGCAGTCAGAACCTCTGGCTGCTCTGTGACTTGTGATGTGAATTTCTCCGGCCGTATACTTGTAATAAATATCAGTGTTTGACATCAAAGCTCCAACTCTCCTTGTGTCTCTCTGAGTCCTGACTCTCCATTGCTGCAGAAGTTTCCCTTACAATTAGGGATGCACGTTATTGGTTTTTTGAAACCGATAACTTCCTGCTTCTCAAGACCGATACCGATACCGATAACCGATAATAAAAACATTTTTACGCCACTAATTATTTTAACGCGATTAACGCATGTGTATTTTTTTTCCTTGGCCGCCCCGTAGTTTCAGAGCGCATCGAGTTTAAAATACCATCGACAAGCTGATGCTGACAGCCCCGCTCCTGCCGCCCGCTTGTGGCAGACCACACTTCCACGCTCACCGGCAGGCACCGACTGGCCATCTGGAGGACCGGGAGGGTGTGTGTATGTGTGGCCCGAGCGAGCGAGAGAGAGACACCTTACGTGCATTGTTGTTGTTAGCATCTGGTGCTAGCTAGCTGCGCTAACGGATATAAGGAGCTGTTTAAATGAAAACAGAGGAGCCACATTTCGCCACAACTGCGCCGAGCACTTGACTTTATGCAGGAAGCCAGACAGTGGGACATTGTACGAAAGGTCAGCACACTCAGCACGGATAGTGCGCAACATGATTGCAGCGTCCAGGCAGCTTCGGTTCGAGCATATGCCTTGAGTTGCACATAGCTCCAACGCCCATACCACCGACGACATGTTTGTTTACTGTCCTGGCTTCACGGCCGCACACCATTTACGTCACAGCCAGGCACGAGTTAGGGAGCGCTGGATTTGTGAAGAACTCCCCTCTTCCTAAACCACTAATACCACAGTACTGGCAAAACGGGAGGAGCCGAGTGAAAAACAAGCGCCCCTCATCCCAATCCACCCATACCGCAGTATTTTTTCTTTTTTTTTACCCAAAAAATATATTGTATATTATCGGGGCTATTAATACTGGTATTGGGTTTATCGGGATGACGTCATAATTCCTAATATCGGACCGATAATTATCGGGCCGATAATTATCGTGCATCCCTACTTACAATTAATAATATTATTTCAGGACATTATAAGTGCACACCTTGTAGTTTTATACCTCCATCTGCTCTAGAAATCTTTACGCAAACTGGCTTGTTAAATCCAAATGATGATTTAAAATAACGCTTCTTAATTTACCTATTTAATTGCAGAATGGCAGACTAACTATAAGTGAGGGGCACTCCTTTGATGCATGCCTGTGTGTGTTAAAGAAGTTGTGTAAACAGTGTATTTACCTGACCACTGGGCTAGCACATCTTTCTCACTGTACATGTATTCCACCCTCTCTCTCTTTTTATCTTTTCCTGTTTTCTGTCTCTCAGTTCCTCTTCTCGCTTCTCATCACCTCTCTTCTCTGGTATTTATCGGTTGAATTAACTGCATTCCCTGAAGTAATCCCTTTTCTCCCACCTGATTTACTGGCAACACACCACTTTTAACTCTCCCTGCACCGATCTCCTAGGGGCTGATGGCCTCACATAAAAGCAAAGCAAAGCGTGAGATGGGCTCGCTGTGTTTTCCACTCTCAAATAGCCTGGAGTAGCTTGTTGCGCTCCAGGCTATTTGAGTGGCCGGCCCATTTGGCTCACCTATGTATTTGAACCTACATGGTGGCTTCAAAACAGGATATAACCTTAAACGGTAACATCACATATCTAAGTGGAGTGATTGCATTGGTAAAACAACAGTGCATTGAGCCGTGTGCAGAATGAGCTGAGAAATGTTTTTGTGCTACTGTTCATTTCTGCCCTGTAATTGACTGGTGACCTGTACCCAACCTCTCTCACACCAGGACCCTTCAAGTTTAATGGATTTTTGGATATACTCCTGTTATTTTCTTGGCTTCTAACTCCTTTCACATTTAAGTTCATATAGTGTGCGCTTAAATTTCCACAAATTGTAGCTTTCTTAGCTAAAATCTACAGCAACATCATATCATTTATGTTTATTTAAAGGTTACGATGATACGTAGTGGGGTTGAATGAGGTTATTATCCTGTTAGGGTATAACCTACAGTATATGGAGTATTTTTCCATATTATTTTCTTCTCTATGAGCTTCAGTTTTAAGCCCCATTCCATGTTGTTGATTTGTATCACTCCAGTCTTTCATATAGGTTGAGTCTTCTTGATTTAAATGCAATGGAAACAATTTCATTGATCGCAGCATGCTGTAAGCAATGTCTATCCAACTATGAGGCCATTTTAGGGACATGGAGCCCGTACAACACATTTGCATTAGTATCTTAGTGCCTTTATGAAATGGCTAAGAACATTTATTGGGAAACAAATCATTAAAAACAGCTACACGTAGACATACACAAACGGATGAATAGACGATCACTAACCATATTTTAAATAAAACAAAGGCAACAATGAACCTCTCATCTTCACAGCTTGACAGTCACATTTAGTTGTTGAATATGTGTCACTTCTCTCTGGTATAATCTCCTCTTTCCATTATGTATAATTAAAGATGAGTGGCCCCTGCAGTTTGAATTACCTTGTTTGTGTCCAGCTTAGTTTTGTGTGCTATTACTGCCAAATCAACTCTATTGTTTTTTTCTGTATAGCCTTTAAGTGCTGAAATACACACGTTAAGTTCCGTCAAGGATTTGGGTTTTTTGCTACATTTCAGGAGCAGTTCCTTTGACTATCACCAATGTTCCATTCAAATGCCTTAACACATAGCAGTGTGTTGAACTGCAGACCTATGAATGATTAAAAACGATTGAGCCCGTCTGTAACTGCTGCCAATATGTTGGGTGTACCGGTAGTCTACTCCCAATGAAAAATAAAATGAAAACACACTGTAAAATGATTTTTCAAGATTATACCTAGAATATATATAGAGACAATTATTCACGTCCAGACAGACAAATAAGCAGAATATTACCCTACTGTGCATTCCAGACAAATAAAAACAATAGATGTGTTTTTGAAATTCATCTTGCACAACTTCTGCTATCAGCTCTTGGGAAAGGTTTTACAGCTCAATTTCATCTTTTCACCCAAATACAGGGTGAAAGTCCCCCATGGATTTCTGGTTGAATTACAAACCATGTCTCATTCCTTTCTCTGCCTCCCTCCCTTTCTTTGATTTCACTCAATGTATTTAAATGTTCTGCTGCAGATTAAAGACACTACTACTTCCAGTCACATGAACTCCGAGACCATTATGTGTGAACACCATGAATGTTTTCATTCACTTAACAAATTATATATTTTTGAATTATTAGAATTGTGTCCAAGTAACCATTCAAGATATTATAGATAACATTTCAGAAAAATTAATCACTATGAAAGAGCTATTTTAATCATACTTTGTTTTATTTAACTTTCCAAATCTCAAGCCTAGTTACATATTCATAAAGCCAAAATTGACCAATGAGTCACAGTCGGGTTATATTTAGAGGATTACAAGTCTTTATAGAAGCCATAGGCAAGTTTGGAAATAATTAGAAATTGGATCAAAACTGTTAAAAATTGTAACTCTCTACCTCCCTCTCCCGTTAACTACTCCTGTAATCCCATTTCCCTTAATTTAATAGAACAGAGTGCAAATGGTTGAGATGGGTGGGGTTGTGGGTTTCTCGCCTCCTGTAATTGGTTAGATGAAACAATCAGGGAAGAGCAATTGCAGAGCACAGGTCGCTGCACAATGGATGAGGATTCTGCGACAATTTACCATGTTGACTGTCTGATCTCTTGTTCTTTGTGTCTCTGATACTTTAATTAAGAACCTGAGGATATTTACCAAGCCTATTGTAACATGTGTGTAGGGAGTGCAAGTAGCCAGTAGCTTTGTAGAATTTAGCAACAATTATACACTGTGAAAAACGATACTTACTGTATTTACACTACAGAGAAAGTACACTAGGTTAGTTGTTCTTAACATTTTCAAAACTTCTCTGTTCTTGCATTAATGGACTCCTGGGGATTTCTTTGATTTATTAGTCTTTGTAAGAGCTTCTACGGGCAGACAGAATCAAGTAACACATGGGGAAAATTCAATATATACTCCCAACCATTGCATTCTAATGAGGATGAGGTCTTTTTAATTGCCTATGTGTCTCCTTCAAATAAATGAATGCCCCTTTTTTCTTTCTTACAGATATTAACGAATGCGAAAGGGAACCATGCAAGAATGGGGGAATTTGCACAGATCTGGTTGCCAACTATTCCTGCGACTGCCCAGGGGAGTACATGGGCAGGAACTGTCAATACAGTAAGTGCTTGTGTTTCTTTTTTTAATGTTTGTCTTTGAACTCTTCTTTTTAAAACAGCACACACAAACCAGACAGCTTGCCGTTAATTCCCATGAAGAACATCTGAACAGGCTTTTGCTGACCTTTGATTCATACTTTTTAGAGCTTATACAAGTTTATTAAGTGTAAAGGACATTATTTAGCTTTATTGGTTTACTTATAGCCAACAATTGATCTCATTCACAACTGTAAAATACGTTATACATAAGTCTGTCATACAGCTTTTGTAAGTTCAGGGTTTTTGGGGGTTTTTGTTGTAAAGAAAAAAGGAAAAGTAGGGAGTGTAGGGAAACATCTGGAATGTTTCAATAATTCTCGCCTCATTATATCTGAAAATACACATGGGGTTTGATTCGATCCTCTTTTACTGGAGAGACGGATTCAAAGGCTTGAACACATAAACTGAAATTCTTCCTGTATATGTTCAACTATGACTAGCGCAGTATGGTAATTATTATTGTGTTTTTAATTTATACGTCTTCACATTCCACAAAATGTTAATGTTTTCTGAAATATGGGCATACTTTTTTCTGCTGGTTAATTAGAAAACAACAACTACAACAAAAATGCATTTCTGCATGTTCAGAGAAAAACAATAAACCTTAAAGCGTAATAATAACAAAACAAATAAAGAAAAAAGTTGAACATTTGAATACTGAGAAGTCACGGCCACTTTGTTCTTGCAAGCCCTCATTTCATTATTTTTGCCCAGTGGCTGTGTAGAACGAAAGAGAGCTCCTTATCACTTCTTTTGCAAGACGCCTGAGAGCTTAGAGTGGCCTCATGTGTTTATTATGCCATTGCAGGGTTTTTCTCGCTCACTCTGGGAACATATTAAGATTAATGTATCAGTGGACTCAGAGCCCTTAGCCATCCCTGCACTGCTACTCACAAATGAATTCATCAGATCTTCTATCTGAGGTGTAGCACAGCCGTTCGGTAACTGACTGAAGTTGCTAAAGCTTGTATTGCAGCCTGATTGATAGAGTGTGGGTAGTGAGTGAGTGACAGACTTGAGGAGAAAGATCAAGTATTAGGGTTTGAACATATGCTAGGCTCCATCGTTTGTTAAATGTTGCTCATTTTCATTGTTCTCATATGGATTAATTATTTGTAAAGCATATTATGGAAACATTAACTCAGCAAGCCATAGTTTAAATGCAAAAGTATTAGAATATTTAGTTTTAGGTCTGACTTCAACATATTAGATTTGAAATAAAACAATTTCCATGAGGTGAAAGTGAATACTCTCTGCTTTAATTAGGCGGTGTTTACAACAAGTAACCCATGAAGGAATGTAGAACAATAGCCTGTTTTTGTCCAAATTCCCAAAGGATGAAAATAGATGTGAATTCACTAAACACTCTTAAAGCTAAAAGCCTGCAATAGTCACATTTTATTTATTTCTTAATTGGATATCCAGTGCACTTAAATATAATTTAACAAACCTCAGTCCTAATACTTTTTAGCTTGAAATTAAATGGTATAACCATGAACAGGAAGGGGTTTGTGATATGTCTCTAAATGTATGTATACATATGAAAATCAACATATATGCTTTATCAAACATTATTTAATAATGATGTAGCAGTCTAATCAGAAGAAGTACAGTCAGTACAAATGGTAAAATGGCTGAAATATACTCCTATGCACGGACTCAAAATCTCCTCTGACTTATTTCTTCATCCCACGTTATGTGTGGGCAAGAACTGTTGCTGTTGCAGATTGAGCAGCTTTACGTTTTTTGGCCATACCAGAAGAGAGCGTCGTAATATTATGTAAAGGCAGCTGTGACATTTTGGCCATTGCATGTCTGTTTGGTAATATCCAATTTCAGTGCATTCAATATTGATTCCCGTGGTCCAATGGAAAGTTAGTAGTGAATAATAAAATCATGTCTGTACCTGGCCAACATAAATGCCAGTGGAATATATTAGAAGACATAAAATACAGTGAGATAACGATTGGCCCATGGTGCCTCAGCCTTTCTGTTAAAGCAAATTGAGGATTGTTACTGTTGATTCGAGCAGAGACATTCACTTTTCCAGACATTATTATGGGTTGAATGGTCAGTAAAATATCCAATTCTGAGGAAATGTGAGGACCCCTGGTTCCCAAAAGAATCCTAGGGCCAAGATGATTATTAAACCATCTGCTCAGAGTGGAATCTAAATCGATTTAAGTTCTTCCAAGTTTTTCTCTAACTTACTAACACCCATGAACACAAATAAAACCCAATAGCCCTGTAACTAATACACCCCAGAGTTTAAAGCTTTGGCGGTTTACTGCAAATGATCTGTTTTCATCGCCACCTTTTGTTGAAATCTGAGATGTATCAGCATTACTTTAAGCTCTATTTACAGTGACAAATCTTTCTGCACAATGTGTCACTGATTCTGACCTGGAAGACTCATATGCTAGAGAATGTATTGCATTACTAAAACTATCTAATGTAGCAGACATAGTACAGTGATTCGTTTGTTTTTTGATTATGTATTTGTTAATTCATATGAAACATACGATAACAATGTGGTTTATTTTAATTAAGGGAACCCCTTGTTTTATTATGGTCAAGAAAACAAAGAAACAAATATATATCTCATACTATTCATTATGATATAATTTACACCCCTAATGCAGACTTCATTAATAACCCATTGTACTACACAGCAGTTATACCATATTTGTGTTAGTAGGTAGAGACCAAATACTTATATTATGTACATACACACCAAATAAGATATATATGGATACAGTCTCGACATTCTAGTTCACAAGTATATGACAAGTATATTTTCCACTATAACTTCACATAATGACACACCCATATAATCAGTGTTGGGCAAGTTACTTCCAAAATGTAATATATTACATATTATTTATTACTCTCTTTTGAAAGTAATAAGTTACATTACAATAGTACTGTCTCTGAAATGTAATGATTTACACTACTTTAGTTACTTTTGAGTTATTTTCACCAAAATAACCGCAAAAGAATGGCTAGGTATTTGAAATGCTAAAATGTGGTTTAGTGCAGCTCATTATACATCCAGTGAAGGGCGATGTGGTATAGCATAACAACTGTGTAGGCAATTAAGGCTACTAACAACTTGTATTACACGGCTTAGTTGAATACTCGATTCTGATTGTAACTTCTTAACATGTGACACATTGTTAATACAGCAGTACAGACCACTGTCGAGGACTATAATGAAGGTTGCTAAGGAGGATCAAGAAAGAGAAAGGAAAAGAGGTTAAAAGACGGAGCGCTGGACGTCAGATAAATCACCAGAAGAAGGCAGACAGGAAGTAAACAATAACAGGACACGGAATGGGCTCTGTAGTGTGTTTAGTATATGGCCGTGTACAGGCCCGGCTCCAGAACAAAATGACTCAGGGTGCCTCTGAGATTACAGGGGGCGCAGCAGTAGTTGATTTACATGAGCAATAGTGTCCGGCAACAGCAATGAAAAATAGCATTGATGGTCCCCAATGAACAGATTATGGCATTTGTTTTTGTTTTTTAAACCAAGCAAGTGAGAACATTTCAAGTGAGTTAAAAGTGCAATCCTGAAATATTTCATACAGTCCAAAGTGACTATGGCAAAGAAAAGCACAAAAGCTTCAAAACTGTACTGATAAAACAAATGAGAACATATTGTAAATCAAGGCACATATTATTTAAACCAGCTCATGGTTTGAAGTGGCAAACATTGAAAAGCAAAAGTATTATTAAAACCATGTACTAAATCATCACTTTGGTCCCATACTCTGGGAAGAGAATATTTACTGTGCTTGAAAACTGGATCACATCATCATGTGAGGTTGACTTTGTGACCTGGAGAACATTTCAGCTGCAACATTAGCTCGTTGATAAACTTGGGATATGAGATCTTTTTGTAGCCATTCGTGGTGAAGGCATCTGTGCTATGCATTATTTTTGACCCAACATTTCTACAGGCATGGCAGAATATGGCACTATTTTCACATGAATATTCTAGCCCTTGTCTATTTGTATACCACGAGCTGCAAAATGACCGCCTAACCCCACTGTACAGGCGAGTACTTGTTTAGATATACCTGGGCAGGCTCTGTTTTGGCGTAGTTTCGGGTGACGAAGACTGCTGCTCCGGGGGCGAGGGCGGCGAGTCAGGCGGGAGTAAGCTATTGTCCACAACGGAGGGTAACGTGATGTCCCCATCTGACCCGTTGCTACTGTCTGCAGTAGATGCAGTGTTGCTGGCGTTTAGTGATGGTTGCTTTAACCATTTTCGTATAAATGATTATCCACAGATGTGTGTCACTGCTGTGAAAGCACTTTGGAAATGATGCACACGCAGCCGAGCAGGTCACGCGCACCTGACACAATTTGTTGTTTGTATTTTTCGCTCCCTTTTTTTTTAATAGAGGGTGCATAACATTCAACTGCCCCGAAGATCCCGACGCGAAGCCTGAAGGGTAAACACACCAGGTTTACTAATCTACCCGCACAATTTGTCTGGTGTCGGAATGTCTCGCTATGTTAGTACATTCTTAAAAAACAAAACACCATTTAATTTCGGGTTGAAATGTGTTGTAACTGCGTTACTGGGCATTGTAACGGGGAATATATTACCCACATTTCATAAGTAATGCGTTACATTACTTCGTTACAGCAAAAAGTAATATATTACTGTAACTCCGTTACTTTTGTAACGCGTTACACCCAACACTGCATATAATACATATAGAAGCAATTAATCCAGTCTCAATTGTCACCTGTGGAACATCCATTATTGATTTCAGTTTTCTGTGTTTACTATTCTTTCTCATCATCCATTATTTCCGCCGCATGCTCATTAGTATTGGTGTGCTGGCATTACATTCAGTGGGGCTCTAATTTGTTTAGGCTGCAGGTAGGGCTTGTGGGAGATGGATTCAGCTGTCACATCAGCGTAGTGCTGGTGTTAGTGATGTGTGCTGTCGTAGGGCTGATGTATGCTCAGGGGCCAGCAGGCCAAGGCCCCGGGGCCCGCTGCCTCTGACGGACGGCTGGCAGGCGGCTCGTTAAGAGTGGCCCTTCATGGCCACAAGGTGAGATGGGCTGGGACTCTGCAACAGTGTCTTAATACATCTTGCATATACAGTAGAATACCCTTCAACAGGTACTAGGTCTCGACAAATATGGTACTGTGATGACGCAACATTGCACCTCGGTACCAACGTCATGTCGTAATAAGGAACATTTGATTATGTTTTACATTCAACAGTTGCATCAGGGTGATATGGCATCAGGTGAATGTGCCAGATTAGCGTGTGTAAATCCACAGGGTCCCACATTGAAAGTCAGGTTCAACTAAAAATGTTGTATTGCTGTTTGTATTTATTTGCACCCTCTACATTATTCACATTCGGTGTGACGATTCAACCTACAACTCAATTAACACTCCTTTGCCTGGAATCCATTAAAGGCGTGCTAACGACTTTTGGTCTGTCGGTTGGTACATCACTTTAGTCCAGACTGAAATATATTCAAAGACTATTTAAAGGATTTATATATCTTTTTCAGGATAAATCGGTTTGTCCATCGTTTTCTCTTTATACTACACATTTTACTTTGAATTTTTAAGATGGCTTCTTGAAAGATGGATCTTCTTTTTATTCCCTGTTAAAAAGAGAAAAAACACCAGTAAAGACATATTCTTACTGTGTCTGAATGACTAGGATTAGACATAAAATCTTAAAATGCAACAGATATTACACTGTATATCGAACACAATGGTCATTTTGGAAAGACTAATAAAAGATTCCCCAATCTTTCTGAGTCATGGGTTTAAATTGGTTTACCACGTCTCAAATGGAAGCTGCTTGTTCTTTTTCTGACTTGTTAGAAGCAATGAGTGTAGTCTATCTAAAATATAATGGAAAATGGAAAGCTTCAGCAGTATGTTACCGCATCCACCTACACTATCCCCTCATCGGTTTGGAAGCGATGAGTCACACACGAGGAAGAACTAGCAAAGCAAGAGGGATTTACCATAGTGGAATATATAAACACATCTCTGTCAGTGCAAACACACACAGATATAGTCGTTGCTCTCGCCCAGCCTCCATTCGATCCCCCTGGACCATCCTCAGACATTACTCACTGTCTCCCTGCCTCTCTGTTGCCTAGAGCCCCACTGTTTTAGCAGCTGGATACATTGTGCTAAGGTTGTTTTCATTGTTCCATTCTTCCATTCTTCTCTGACTCTTGGCTTTCTTCTGTGCTGAAAGTCTTCTTTCAAGCCCGCCACTTAAATGGTGTGTGTGTGTGTGTGTGTGTGTGTGTGTGTGTGTGTGTGTGTGTGTGTGTGTGTGTGTGTGTGTGTGTGTGTGTGTGTGTGTGTGTGTGTGTGTGTGTGTGTGTGTGTGTGTGTGTGTGTGTGTGTGTGTGTGTGTGTGTGTGTGTGTGTGTGTGTGTGTGTGTGTGTGTGTGTGTGTGTGTGTGTGTGTGTGTGTGTGTGTGTGTGTGTGTGTGTGTGTGTGTGTGTGTGTGTGTGTGTGTGTGTGTGTGTGTGTGTGTGTGTGTGTGTGTGTGTGTGTGTGTGTGTGTGTGTGTGTGTGTGTGTGTGTGTGTGTGTGTGTGTGTGTGTGTGTGTGTGTGTGTGTGTGTGTGTGTGTCCTGAGTTTGAAATGCTTAAGTGATTTGTTTAAATTGTGAAGGCATCACAGCCTCCGTGTGACTGCTGCTCCAGGCCTTCCCTGAAGGCTGCTTTACACGGACACTTACAGTTCAGCTGGCATGAGCGAGCAGTGCCTCTGGCTGAACTTTGTGCTTGATGTGTCCTCATTCTTTTGGAACGCTTCCAAGTTGCCTCAGCATTCCCAACACTTGTGGTCTTCTAGCCTCTTGAACACAGCTATTATCATATGAAGCCAGAGCCTATGATAACAAAAATGAATGAGTGGATTACATTTGTACCACTTTTCAGTGCAATCAAATATTTATGTCCTCTGTTTTGTTACTCTATTATTTTATCCCTGTTGTCATTAGAAATAAGACCAAGACCAGAGTAAAATACATGCCACATTTAAGCAATCATACACGAGAGGCCGTTCTTTAACGTCATTATTGGTACGACAGTACTGCGGCAGGACCGAGGCGCTTGCGCCGAGGTCCGTACGCCTGTAAGCAGTTTGCTTTTCTGGCCAAGGGTATACCGTTTTTCTCAGACGCGGAGGGATACTGACTTGTTGTGAAAAGGCACGTTCTATTTGACCGTTCTTTGATCGTGGAATCAAACACGCCTATTGACCAATCAGAGAGCTTGCTCACACCTATGTGTTATAGAATTTGTCATCATAAACTGAATGTGATTGTCCTGTTCAATTAAATGTGCAATTTGGGCATCAATAATAATATTGATCTCTCTGTAATACCTAACCCTGGTTCCATTTAGAAAATGTTAAGAGCCATAACAGCGTGAAATAAAAACACACACCAGTACCTCCAACCGTCCCATCCATTTGCTGACACATAAGAGAAGCACTGGGAAATATATTCCATTTTGCTACACACTTCAGGTTTACTTAACCTCAAAAAATATCCCTTACCGCAATTTCAGATAATTGCTCTGTGAAGGACACACTGCCATACGATGAACACTAACTCCTACTCCTGTTCTTTAGACCTGTTCAAGTTTGTAGCTGGTGTTAGCTAATCTTCACTGGCACATGTCTTATTTTGCATACCACAGTATTAATATGATTGCAAATTATAAATATTAGGAATCATATTTACAATCATGCAATGCGGGGCGATAAATCCTTGCATTTATGTCTACTATTTGCTTGAGATAGGGACAAATTAAAACTTTAGCATCTGTCACAACCTACACACAAACTGTTAACGTAAATTCAGCTGTGATATTTTTGGGAGGCACCATGGGCAAGAAGAAATGTAATGATGCAGGGGTTTGCATCTAAAATTCCAACCAACTTTGTGTCACGTCTCAGCTGTTTGGTTTATCTTTAAATTGCACAACATCGAAAAGCAATTTCTGAGACACTTTAAAGTGTTCATGTTGCATATTACCACTTAAATGTTGAATTATAACCGATGAAGAGAAACATCTCATTCACAATCTGAGTTACACAACACTGAAACTGTGCGGTCTGAAAGATTCTCGAGTCCAGTCACATCTGATTTATTTGTGATGGTTATACAGAACAGCCGTTTGAAACATAAATTCAACCCAGTTGAACCGTTGAAGATGTTTTCCTTGCACACCTGAGTCTTCAATTAACTGATGAATAAAAGCAAACTAAAGAATGTGCATGTTTTTCACCCTCCTCATGCAATCCAAACTAAGGACAGTTTTTATAGAAATGGCAGATGGTTTATGTGTAAATTAACAATAAGAAAATATTATTAAGGGTACAGTGCAAACCTTGTTTTTGAATTGTTTGCAATTGTTGAGATATAAGAAAAGCAAAATTAACAGTCTATTCGTTTTACATTCCCAGAACCCCTTTCAGCATTTGTATGTCTCAAATGTTCTTAATGTGATAAGGATTGAGAGGTTAAAAAAAAATCTTGAAGACGTAAGGCTAGTGTTTCTGTCTAATGATAGTGCTGTCATACCTTGATACTGCAGCCTGTAAAGTGTTTAAAGCTCTAACAAATATTGATGACTTTGGGGTTGATGCTATCCAGTCCCAGCTGCTTGGGTGAAAGCCTAAGGGCTCTGTTACTAATGGAAGAGATAAAGGAGCCATCTGTCCCTCAGGTGTGGACAGCATAAGAACAGAGACCAGTCATCTTGTTGACTGAGGTGACGAGAGTGTCTCTTAATAATAAGAAAGACGGGAGTCATGCTGGACAAATCAATGACGACCTCAAAGACAAGGACTTAGTGAGAAGTCTTCACAAAGATAGGAGAGTGGAGGAAAACTTTCTGTTTTAATGACCATACCTGATACTTTACAAGTGGAGTTCGACAGCTAGCAACTCTGACATTGAGGAGATTAATTAAAAACTGTATTGGAGTTCAAAGTCACTGACATAAAAAAATGCAGACATTGTGGTTTTTTAAGAAATCTATAAGCATCGCACAGACTGGGTTGCACATCATTGTGAGTGCTGAAATGACATGAAGGCTCATCTCTTTCTCTCTCTCTCTCTTCACTCAGGATGCTCTGGACCTCTCGGTATGGAGGGCGGTATAATCTCCAACCAACAGATAACAGCCTCTTCCACCCACCGCGCTCTCTTCGGCTTGCAGAAGTGGTACCCGTACTTTTCTCGCCTCAACAAGAAAGGACTGGTGAATGCCTGGACGGCTGCCGAAAATGACAGATGGCCATGGATCCAGGTAAAGTGCAGTCACAGAACACATGCAGAACACACAGTCTGAATTATATATACACGTTATTGTCTTGTTTGTGGTGGCTTTAAATTGTTGGATTGAAGTTTACTTCCAAATAACATTATTATTTGTAGTTGATGGTTTAATGAAATATAATAATGTGACAGTAACGTTTATTTCTGAACCATTAAGTGATGTCACACACATCTATCAATCTATTCCATCTAATCCACTGTGCCATATCTGTTTTAAAGTTCCCCTATTAAACTGTTTTTCATCAATATATTAGAGGTCTCAGATATATACAAACATGTCTCTGAAGTGTTTGGCTTGAAATACCAAACAGATCATTGCAGCATCCCATAATCCCCTCTGTTTCAGCCCTGTTTCAAAAGGTTTTTATATAAATGGATCAGGACAAAAAGTGAGCAAATCGTTTTTCCTGATACTTTCAGAATCTCTTTACACAGAGGGGACACGTGTTTATGTATAAAAGACATGAACAAGTGGATTTTGCATAATAGGTGACCTTTAACGTTTAGTTATGTATATATAGCTACTGTATAATGATCTGGCTCCAGTTAATAACCTATGTATAACTGATTGTCTGGATTTATTTTGAGCATATAGTCATACGTCATGGTCCCGCACTGAAACGGCTGTTGCATATTCAGTAGAGCAAATGTCAGATGGTATTGTTAAGATAAATAAATCTACCTCCAACTCTGAAGTCTCGGTCTAGTGCCGAAGACGCACTAATACAACAGATGAAAAATATTCCACTTAAAAATATTGACAAAATGTTAAATAATCAATCACTTAGCTTGTTGATTAATTAACTTTTATAAACACATGTTTTGTTTCTGACTTGTTACGTTACTCTTACTTTTTGAGTCACTACTGTTGTGACAGAAATGCTGACAGCAACCTTTGAAGTGGGCTGTTATCAGATACATGATCCACGGACAGTGAACCGTGACCCAATGTAATAGAAAACCAAACTACAGCGTGACAGTGTGATGAAGAAAGTGAAGTTGTACCTTACAACAAGAGAAGAGTAACATTGAGAGATATGGCGAGTTTGTGAAGATACAGCCAACACGAGTAAGAGAAAAGGAGCCGTGCACTTGGAGAGGCTGAGGAGAGCGGGACATAAAACATTTGTTTAACTTTAATGAAGCCACGCGGGATATTACGCAGGATGCTATAGGCATTGTGTGTTTCTACAGAGGGCCCGGATAATTGGGACGTGAGTACAGAGGTGTACAGTCCTGGCAGTGTTTTGGGATTATGCTAAGGAGTAAGCAGGGTGCTTTTGTAGTGCAGAGCGATGACTGCGTTTGAATGTCATGTGAAATATGTTATACTGACAGATGACAACCCTATCAAAACGCGGATCAGATTATTCTGGCTATTTGTGAGGTTTTCTTTGGTGCCGTATGCTTCTTTGGATGTCAGTCAGTGTTTGCTCTCTCAACCCAAACACAGAGAATCATTCTTTGAATAATACATCATAGAAGAACCGACGGAGCATGCATTCGGCGTACATGTTTTTGTTTGTGTTAATGTTTGGTTTTGTGTGCTTGTGAAATTATCTTGCTACTGTTCACACATCTATGTATTGTCAGAATATTTTTTTCACATTCCTTGCCACGACTAGCTCACACATAAAATTGCATTTGAACACTCAAGGGAAATTTGCTGTCGGTTTGACCAATATCAGCAAATATATAGCTCCAGCCAGCTGCGCTCGAAGAATGAAACAACCCAAATCACTTGTGACGGCTTGGAGGGTCCACACATCGTTTAATGGACGCTAAACTTTTAATGACATAATGCTCAGATGCAGATCTGAGTAGGTCTTCATTTTTTATCATGGCTGGATGTATATAAATAACCTGCTTTGAGTCTTACTCTGTGCCTGTCTGTCTCTTTTCATTCCATCGTTCCACATTATTATTAAAGCATTTTACAAACCGCAAAGCAACCAATGCTATTTGTGAAAATGTATTCTATAATAATAACAGCACTACTGCCGTCAATATTACTTACTTTAAGCCTTTACTTTAAACGGCATTTAAAAAAGTGTAATTCTGCATTATTCTACAACATTTTTGACTGGTTACTCTCAATATGATACCAACAAGGATTCTTATATAAATAGGAGTCATGAATTAGGTTCATAAGCTTAATCCTAATGCAGCACTCAGATCTGGGCTGATGGTTCAGGCCATGTTGAAGTGTTTAAAGGTCTCCTATTATACTGTTTATCATCAATATATTATAGTTCTCAGTTTTATACAAAACATGTCTCTGAAGTGTTTGGCTCGAAACACCAAACAGATCATTGCAGCATCCCATAATCCCCTCTGTTTCAGCCCCGTTTCCAAAGTGCTGATTCTCTGTCTGCTACTTTAGATGAAGATAAGGAGCCCCTCCCCACGCCCCTCTGAGAGATATTTGGTTAAAAAGAACACAATGGTGCTCTAGGAGAATCAGGTGATAAGGTGGGGGGGGGCGGGGTTACCTTGGTTGGTGATTGGCTAATGGTTACACAAGCCAAAAAGTTCGTTATGACATCATAAAGTGGGGAAAATCTGATCAGCTCATTTTCAGACAACTTTTTATATTTTTCAGAATCTCTTTACACAGAGGGGACACATGTTTATGTATAAAAGACATGAACAAGTGTATTTTGCATAATAGGTGACCTTTAAAGGTTTGCAATGCCCCCATGATCAAACATAATGATAGCATGATTCATATTGCTGGATATTACTCTAAGGTTGTGACTTGGTTTGGATTATTTTATGCCTTGTTCTTGTAGGGATATTGGTTGACTCCAACAATGAGTCGTCGGTATATCAAATGTCCTCTGACGTGAAACTACGGTGCACAATACAGATCATACAGCCATTTTTCATCTGTTTTTAGAAAACAGTCAAAGCACAAAAAACTGTTAAAACCAGAATCTTTGCAAAATGTTTAAGCAGCTTTGGTTTTTGTTTGCTGTAACTCAACATGCCTCGCTATAATCATGATGAAAATGTCCCAGTCATTACTTTACATGTTATCTGAAATGGCCAGTGACAAAATTACTGTTGAAAAGCAATATATCAAATGATGTGTACGTGATCCAGGACATAATCAGATCCAGGATGTTGCCATTGGTTACATGCTGAATATTTTCACACAGCATTGACTGTTGTTTTAAGGGAAAGCAGGTTAAATCACACCTTGTGTTCCAGAAACAAAATATGAGAACATATATTCCTTGATGTAGAAATTATTTACTTTGCAAGCTCATGCATTTTACCCGCTACACTGTATGTCTTAGGAAAAAGGCAAGGGCGAACTGGTGAGAGAGTACAACTTCAGAGTAAACTTCTTCTAGCTCACACATAACTAACACACAATACTTTAATTATTTTTAATGAGACGTTTTTATTCTGCACCTTAATAAAGATCTGCAGGAAAAATATACACAGTGGAAGAGAATCACGCTGTTTCAGAAAGATATTTGTCATACTTAATTACGATAATAATTCTCAGTAAAGATATAATACACTTTATTTATAGCATCTTTCAAAAACATAGCTACAAACAGTTTTCACACAGAAATACACAGAGAGCAAGTTCATTAACCAGCAACATATAATCATAAAAACACAAAGTAAATAATAAAACAAAAATACATAGATTAAGTATAAATGAAAAGTAATATCAGAATACAAATAAAATCACATATTAATGAGTTTTTTTAAAACTCTGACATGATGTGAAACATCTAGACTTTGAAAAATGAGAAGGGATTAAGTGTCATGACCACTGAGTAGTGGGCATACAATAAGTGAGATGTCGTCTCAATATGAGTTAATCTTGCACCTGTGATTCCAAATAGGGTTTGATTACATTTGATTTAAAAAAATATGGAACATTTTCAAGATTTAGATTTAGGTACAAGACTTAAAATATCATGAACTAAATATGTTGTCTTGTAATCTTTAACATCTCAGTGTAATTTGTGTGCAGTTTGTTCGTGCCGCTGTCGCAAAGACAACCAAACACTTACTATTTTCCTCAGTTACCAACAACAACAACAACAACAACAACAACAACAACAACAACAACAACAACAACAACAACAACAGAGATGGTTATTACATATTTTTTATTAGTTGATTTTTATAGTAACAAGCAGACCAATCTCCTTGTTCATATGTCATCAGCAACTTGCCTACTGATTGCATCCTGGCTACTGTCAGAAGCAAGAAATCACCACAAGAATAAAAAACATTTATTTTACCTAAAAAAGCCAGTCTTAGCGCTATGATAAAGGAAAAACGAAGGGCAGCTTTTGTTATGTACTGATTTAGATTAGTAAATGGAACATTTTATCACTCCTCTTTGCTTTCTGTACCCCCTTTATAAACAAGGGTATTTTGCTTTTGGTAGAATTATTTTATTACCTGAGGAGTGAATTATTTAGTTGAATGTTAGGGTCATTTGTTGAGTAGTGAAATGCTTTCCTATAATAATGCAATGTCTATGTGTCTGGCTTTTATTTTGAAATGGAAGAACTGAATGAATTGAGCTGTAAAGCAATGCTGTTAACAATGTTAACAGAATATGCTGCGTCCTGATCTTCATTTTTCTGGGAGATTTGCAAAGTGAAAAGCCAATCTGTGTCATGATCCTAGTGTTATGTCACGATTTTAGTTTTGTCTGTCTTGTTATGGGTTTTATTTTTGCAATTCTGTCTTTCCTGTCTCCCTCAATGTTGGTCACGGTCAGTTTTTGTGTTGTTGCTACCTTGTGCTACCTGTATTTCATGCCATATTTGTGTTCATCAGCTTGTAAAATAAAGCTCGCTTTTTGTTCCTAGACCTTTTTACCTTTTTTGTATTCTGCATTATAACAGAATGAACCGAAAAAGGTAGGACCCAAATGCAGAATACAAAAAAGGTAAATAGGTCTAGGTCTTTATTTTAAAAGCTGATGAACAAAAACATGGCACGGTAGCACAAGGTAGCAACAACACAAAAACTGACCGTGACCAACATTGAGGGAGACAGGAAAGACAGAATTGCAAAATAAAACCCATAACAAGACAGACAAAACTAAAATCGTGACATAACACTAGGATCATGACAATCTGTATCCAATCCAAACACAAAAAGTGTATCTGTTCTACAGCTATTTATTTAAAAAGTTGTCCCATGGCATTTTAAGCATTTTAGGTTATGAATTTCCAACGATGTCTCACTCAAACAAATACATGCATCACTATTAGCGCTGAGGTGACGGACGTATGTTTCTGAGTGGTCATTAAAAATGTGAAGAATCACCCCAATTACCCCGGCCGTGGCCTTTTAGTGACAGGCCTTCTAATCAGTGCAAGAATCTATCTCTATGGAGAAAACGGTGGGGAGCGAAGAAATGCTGTGGATGAGAAACGGGTCGTAGCAGCTCTGAGTCTCTAAGAGGGGCCCTTATGTACAATTAACTTAATACATCGGCTTAAGTATGTCAAAAATCTGCGTAATTGAGGCTTGTCTCTACATATGTAAATTAGAAAGGATATCAACACTGACAAATAATTATTATGCATTTCTCCATTGGGTTTTGACAGTAAAAACATGCTTTGTGAACATAAACAGCACTTTCTTATTCTGGATCTGTAATAGCCAGTACTCTAACCTTTAATCTGCTCAGGAAACACAGTTTTGTTTTGGACACGCAGACTATAACTCATGGGCTCAGACTAAGTGCTTGAGATTTTACTCTAAATATAAATAGATATTGACTCACTTGTACATTTATTTCAAAATAATGCTAATATTCCTGAACCAGAAACTGAGCTCAAGCCATATAAATACCTGAATGTGGTCGCAGTATCAGTGAAAAGAGACTGCAATTTATTTTGGACAAGCTTTAAAATGGTTAATGTTCTTAACTAATATACAGTACTCAGCAACCTGTTCCTGTTTTTGTTTTCTTCAGCCTATGTATCTTTATTATTACTTTTTGTTTTGTTACTTCCCATTGTAAAGCGTCCTTGGGTTTCGTGAAAGGCGCTATATAAATTGAAATTATTATTATTATTATTATTATTAACTTAAAATGACTTGACCTTGAGCTGTACTGCTCTACTTCAATCTAGTTATTCAAATTCTCTTTGAGTCTACATTTCTTTCCTCAGCTTTGACCATTTCAGGTTAATGGTCCTTTGGATAATACTCACTCAGTAGTGTATTATTACTTTACTTTTGGGCTGTAGCCATGAAACAGTAGAACACAGTGTTTTATACATATATTGTCAGAGGGTGATGAGTCAAAGTGGCTCTCTCTCTTTTCCTGAAAATGAAGCAGCTTGTTGTGAAACTGTTTAATGAATAATTACTATCACTGCTTTATTTGCTTGATCTCATTTTTCTCTAACTAGTGTGTTACAGTATTATCATGCTGTGATGCATGTGTTATCCTGCCCTACTTTATTATCATTAATAATATTGAGTGTATAAAAATACAGTACAATGTGTGACTTGAACACAGCACCACTTATTTGCCACCACAAGCGTCTTTATATGACACACGCCATGTGAAAAGAAAAATAACAAAAACACCTCTTTAGACTTTTTTTAAAAGTGCTTTACCAAACTACAGGCCCTTTAGTAGTCAACCAGCAATGACAGGTTCATTACATAAACTGTAGAAAAACATATATGAGGCATGTGTCACATCACTTATAATGTAGGTCTCTCAGGCCCATCCTGTAACTGGAAGTGGATTATTCAATTCTGGGCAACGACATGTGAGAAAGGATTGAGATAAGGCAACGCCAAACAACTGCATGAGTGTGATCCTATCAATCAAACAGGCATGGTTTGACATGTTCGAAAATCCCCTTGACCTTAAACATTTGAACATTAATTACAATGATACCATAACTTTAACCCTTATATATTATAGGAACATATGTGGAATGGCAGTGTTGTTGGAATGGACTCTATCAAAGTGAGAAACATGTCAAAGCAAACCCTAAACTGTTGTTTAACACATATATTGTCCTGAGATAATAATGATCCTGCTTTGTGTGCACTGAGCACACACACATTCATCACTTTGCTGTTTCTTACTCTTTCCTTTCCTCTTGGCTCTCCAAGCCGCTTGTCATTGGTATCATATTGACAGTCTGCACAGGGTTGACAGACTGGATCTAGAGCGTGAGGATTGATTAAATGTTCCATTCGATCACAGACTTTCTGAATAAGATGGATGGCCCTGACAGAAAAGATACAAAGGGGGGGACTTGATTCCCATGACTTGCGTGGGCACACTGCTCGTGCACACGCATAGACTAAGACGCACTCATTCAAACTGTCTGGAAATGAAGCAATAACTTCTCGATGTTGTCTTCTTTTTACTCCACAGATAAACCTGCAGAGGAGAATGAGGGTCACAGGCCTTATTACCCAGGGTGCAAAGCGTATCGGAAGCGCAGAGTACGTCAAGTCTTACAAAGTAGCCTATAGTGATGACGGGAAGAGCTGGAGAACATACAAAGTCAAGGGCAAAGATGATGATATGGTAAGACACACGCGAGGACCCACAAACACAGCACATACACACCCATTGTCTTCTCTCCACTCTTTCTCTTTAGCCTCTCACCGTGCAATACACAGGCGAAGGTACACACATGCCCACACTCGCGCACGTTCACACACAGCGACAAGAGACTGTGCACTCAGTCAAGGGCAGGGTGGAGGACATGATGAGATGGCTTTTTAATTAGCTAGCACACACCGGGCCCATCCTGCTGTCCCTTACCCCCCTCCACTTTTATGACTTCTAGATTGAATTTTTATACTATTTGGGGATGAAACAGCCACCAAATAGGCTACACAGCGTTCTATCATTCCTGACAGCAAACCACGGCTGTCTCCCATTTGGCGGAGCTCCGAATGACCCAGACTTCCAAACTTCCTTCTAATGTATTACACGGAACAATGAGTCTACTTGAACATCCTGGGATCTCAGTCTTGTGCTTTTCTTATATAGCTTTTATTCGGTCAAAATATGGCGTACAGGAAGAAACAATGTGAATGCTTGAGTGACTTTTTTTTGTTGAGGTGGATGTTTTAAAAATATAAGCAGACTGAGATAAATACCTGCACAGAAGGACCTGTGAGTGTGTTAGAGGCCCTGATCCCTTGACCAAAATAAGTTGGGGGGGTTTTTGTTCACTATGACCTGCTGCCACCCAGTGACAGCTCCTAATTCCTGTATCGCATGAAAACACATCGCTCTGTCTCTCCCGTGCTTTCTCTCTCTCTCCTCTCTCTATCTCTCTCTCTCTCTATCTCTCTCTCTCTATCTCTCTCTCTCTCTCTCTCTCTCTCTCTCTCTCTCTCCTCTCTCTCTCTAGTCTCTCTCTCTCTCTCTCTCTCTCTCTCTCTCTCTCTCTCTGTCTCTCTCTCTCTCTCTCGCTCTCTCTCCCTCTCGCCCTCTCTCTGCGCCTCACACATGCAGTTCATCAGTCACTCAAATCACAGAGTTTCTGTCAGGTCATCTGGATAAAACTCTCCAGAAGGTATAGCGGTATAATTGGAGCTCTAATTTCAAACACACTACTGTTCTTATGAATTATGGGCTCAAATGGTGCAGGAAATTGTCTATTTTCTCATGTAATTGCAGCTCATTGACCTTGAAAGACAGCAATTTGTTGAATGTGAAGTAGACACTAGAGACAGCGCCAGATAGACTAAATTACAGCAAAACTGATCTGTTATACCATCCTCCCCGCCCCCATCTGCTGTTATTTCATCCCCTGCAACAGATTTTCAGAGGAAATGTCGATAACACCGCTCCATCAGCCAACTCCTTCACCCCTCCCATTGAAGCCCAGTACGTGCGCATTTACCCCCAAGTCTGCAGGAGGCACTGCACCCTTCGCATGGAGCTGCTGGGTTGTGAGCTAACAGGTGGGTGAGATTCAACGTTTCACACACATTCATTATGAAATTATCTGAAAATCCACTGCACTATTCCTCCTGCACAGTTTTACCATGCTGCATTTTCTATGTGGAAACTGTAATGAAAATATACTCCTTTTTTTTGGAGGTAAGGCAATTCATGCGGTCATGATGATTATAACAAATGTGTTGTTGTTGCCAGGCTGCTCTGAACCACTTGGTCTGAAGTCAGGTCATGTCCAGGACTACCAAGTCACGGCCTCCAGCATCTTCAGGACGCTCAACATGGACATGTTCACCTGGGAGCCTGGCAAGGCTCGGTTGGACAAACAGGGCAAGGTCAATGCTTGGACAGCTGGACACAGTGACCAGTCACAGTGGCTACAGGTAAGAAGATATCTGTAGCTAGATGTTAACTCTGCTAAAGTTATTACAGCGATTTGATCTAGCGCTAAGCAGGGAAATGAACTGACAGCTATTCTCAATACCAGCTCTTACCTCTCTGGCATCGTAATAGATGGTGTGTTCATGGTAATACATGACAAAAGTTAGACTTCCTTGATGTGTATGGTACAGTGTGAGATGTGAAAGGAATTATATTTGAAAATACAACCTCTCAGTAATTTTCTTAGAAACAGTCAGTAATAGATAGTCATTTCCTTGTGTCCTTATGCCAGCCCATTTGAATCCAACACCTACATTGCCTCTCTTGGATGAGTTACCCCTATAATCTTTGGCTGCAGCCCAGGTTTTCTTTCTCTATGAAAACAGCCAATCCATTTGTTTTCATTACAGTAGCTGATGGCTGAAAATATCTCCTGTAAGGGACAAGACACGTCTCTAAGTGAACGCTTACACCCCAATCTTTCTGCTTAACAATATGAGCGATTGATCCAGACACAGGGAGTTAAGACGCATATCATTCAGACTCAATCATGCCCAGAATGACCTCATGTATTGCATTTTTTTTGTTTTTAAGATAAAAGGCAGTATAGGCTCTTTGCTTTTAGAGTAAGAAACCACATCTGACTTCAAGCTGTAAAACAGATAGCATAAAAGTAATTGTGATGTGGATCATTTTCTCAGGGAATTGAAGATCAGAGGCCTCTCTGCTGCACTCGTTCCATGCTTACTGCCTCCCTGGCGGTGACACAGTTAGAGCTCTAAAGTCACGCTGACTTGTCTGGCCGTTATTCGATTGGCCTGGTCTTGAGTCAGATCTGTTTTATATTAGGCTGAAAGATTGTTGCCCAGGGTGAGGGTATGCAGAGCTGTGTGTGGTAGGAGACATGTACTCAGGCAGGCCCCATCCAGACGAGGGAGCTGGGCTAAGCAAAATTGATTGCTGTGGGTAAAGGAAAACTTGTGGACTCATATTACATGCTGTGCCGGCAGGAAAGGGAAGATGCTATACAGACACGGTGAGAAAATCAATGGCTTCCACTGCCAAGGACTATTTCCGCGCACAATATACAATATCTGACTTTGGAAATGTAGACATTGATAGTTATAAACTGTTAAGGACTGTTTTACATTTGTATTGATAAAGCTGCCAGAGCTGAACACTTCTTTATATTTGGCGCTCGTCCTGTATACATTTGTTAAACGCCAACAATCAGTGTCTTCTTCATACCCGTTGCCATGGAAAATAAGTGATTCTCAGTGACATTATTGAATGACTTCGAACCAACAGATTAATAGAATGAATCAGCCTTAATGGCAAATTAAGTATTCCTATTAATCAAGACAACTACTCTGATGAGCACTGAAAGCAATGGGAAACTATTTACAGACATCAGACTGGATTTCTTGATTCATAGACAGAGTTTATTTCAGTAGCAAACAGCTGAGTCATGAGATGATGGTAAATACTCTAACTACTTAAAGGTCACCTATTGTGCAAAATCCACTTGTCCATGTCTTTTATACAGAAACATGTGTCCCCTATGCGTTAAGAGATTCTGAACGCTTATATATCTGAGACCTATAATATATTGATGAAAAACTTAATATGTTTTACAGAATTTAAACACTACTTACATATACCACTAAGCTTTAAACATGTTTAGAACATTTTCTAAAACCTGAGAGAATAGAACGTTTTGTGAACAAAGCAGTGTAAAATCTATAGCCGGTCCTGTTTGTGGGCCGTCCAAGGCACAGATATTCTTGCAGTAGATGCAATTGCACAGAGGGAGAACCAATCAGAATATCTTTGAAGATGTTCAAGAGAGGAGCTGAAGCCAAGTGTTGCAGCTGGCATAAGCTGATTATTTAATTATGCACATTAACATGTCCACATAGCAAAAATAAATTGCCTGATTGACAGTTGCTACTTGTTAATTGACCTTTTCCCTGTCAATGCAAAACATGCACTGCAGGTTTTCAAGGCAAGTGTTCAAGAATTTTGTTTTCGGTGGATTTTAGTTAACATTTCTCAGTTTAGGAAATCAACACAGTTGGAAGAGCGAGATTGAGGCTCCTCGTCTCACTTCTCTCAGTCAACAAACTACTTAGCAAGGATTACATTTTCTGGAATATGATGTTGAATTCTTGTTGAATTCATATTGTAGGTAGCAATGATTGTGATTCCTGATGTAATATCAACCAATGGGAAGTGAATAAGAAACAAAATCTCGTATAATCAGAATCACAGATTGTCTAAGCACAACTGATTAGACCTCGTTGTTATATTCATACATCAATTTAGGTCATTTTCTTTTAATATCTGAATTGAAACACTGAAAACACAATTTTTATCTTCATATAAAATATTTCCAATGTGTATTGCACATAAGTAATTACAGCCTAAAATTGAAGTGAAATACACTTTGGCTATATTGAACTAAATTGCAACCATCTAAAAATACTTGTAATTACTTTGCAATATATTAAGTGTATCCTTCTCAAAACACATCTCACTCAATGTCTTATTTGTAGTTAAGATGAAGAGAGCTTTTTTTTAAATAATCTAACCAATTATTGTTTTTATCATTCAAAGTAAATTGGAGAGATTACTGGTCTAAAACATTCTCCTTAATAACTTTAAGCATGTTTACACACACTCTTATAAACCTACAAATCCCTGTGGCAGAGCAGAAGGAATACAAATTGTCCCTTGAGTTTGCTTTGGTCGGGGCCAGCTTTAAGCCTTGTTTACAAAATACAAAGCCTGCATTTTGGTCAACAAAATGTACTGTAGCTTAACCCTTCAGTTAAGCTACAGTAGAGAGGCTGAATCCAATGCCCCCTTAGCTCGTGCTTTGCAGACACTTCACTGCAAAAGAGATGTAACACTAAAAGCACTTCAAATTGTATAATAATAATATATGTAATTGTTGTTTTCCTTGTAGAACAGAACATATTTTCAATATATTCCCAATGAAAATAATCTGCCTATAATACTATTAGCTATGTTTCACATATTTGCAGCTCACATCACATTAGTTTGAGCTCCTCATTTTAAAAGACTTCTTTACTTACTGCAAATGTTCTCGACGTTTGGCTATTGCTTTCAACTATTTTGCCAGTTCCAGCCAATGGGTATGTGAGAGAACACTTATTTGACTACTAAATATAAATATATCACTTAATTTGCAACGTGTTTTAATTTATGTGTAGCCTGCAAAGGTTATAAAAGGTTATAAAACAATGCTGTGAAAGTAATTCCATTCTGGTGGTTCATTTGTTATGCCCTACCTCCAAGGTTTTCACAGCCAATTATCTCCTTAAAGTGATACATATGTGTTGTGCATGTATATAATGGCCGCCTAGCAGCTAACCCAGAGCCGTCACATTGTCTAAGAGTCTCTCTGCTGGAACTCACAGAACCAATGATAAAGCACAGTTTGAGAATATAAAACCAGACACAAGAGGCAAAGACAAAAGGAGATATAAATGTGACCAATTACAGTCACAGTCTTTATCAAGGCTGTTGAGTACTTCTGTCACAGTTATTACTCTACAACCAGTTTAATTGACACTTTTATTTATTGCATTTTAGTGTATCATAGTTCATTTCCACTGGGGACAGTTTGTCGATTTTCTGAATATAGAAAAAAAAGTGGTACTTTTTGTGTTGAATGGCTACCATGATGGTTAGGGTAGATCAATGTACATGGACACTCTGTATCGACCTCAGAGTGCAGGTTCATCATTTAAAGAGAGTGTCAGCATAATAAATGGTACTGCCATAACAGTGTAGTTTTTATTGGTAAAATGTGGCACTCATCACAGATATGTGCCAGAACTGGGTTACCGACTTTGCTGGTAAAAATCCATAAACACAGTAACTGGCCACCAGAGATGAAGAAGCCAGTTAAAGTGACACTCAAATCACACATTTTGGATTAGACAAGGGAGTCCCTACCACTGAGGGACTTTGGAAACATGTTGAGCCTTGGTGTTGAAGGGAACTGCTGAAATTGATAGTCATCCAGACACGGCAAGACAAAGCATTAAAACATGTTATGAAGAACATTGTTGAGTAGTTTGAACTAGGGATGCATATCGTTGACTTTTTTACGATACCGATACCGATACCACTGAACGATACCGATACATATCGTGATACTTTGAAAATGTATCATCCCACAATTACTCCCATGAAGCACTTTACGATATAGTTAACATGTCAAATGAATATTAAATTCAATTGTGGGACTTCTTGGACCTTTTAGTACTGAACAAACAATAATGAAGAAAACCGATTATGGAATATCTTTTATAACACCCGCCATCAGGTGTGCCGTGTGAATGGCACATATTGTCAATGCAAACAGACCGTTATAGCACCGTTATAATTAATGTTAAACCTGAGATTCGACTAGAGAACAAATACATAATAGAATAATGGTCATGAGATCACGGCATTGCACAAACAAACAAATCTCATCTTTAAAATCAACATTTACCTTCACTGGTGAGAGAAAACAAATCCCATCACAGTTCATTTGTGGGACTTTTACCTTTCTAGTATTGAACAAACAATGAAAAATACATAAAATATGAAGAAAAACGATTATGCAATCTAATTTATAACACCCGCCATCACGGGCCACGGACTCACTTTTAAAATTAATTAAAAAACCATTTTTTTTAAAAACATTTTTTTTTTTTTAAAGTATCGAAACCGGATCTGATTTCGGTACGGTATACCGTAGCCACCAGTAACCGGTATTTCGGTAATACCGGATACTGGTATGCATCCCTAGTTTGAACCCAGCAGGAGGGTAAACGATCCTAGAAGGCATCCCCAGGCACTGTGTGGTGTGAAATCAGTCCAGATCTTCCACCCATTGTCTTTATGAACTAATGTGAGTTTATTGGATTGCACAAGCCAAGCTTTTAAATGAAAAAGAAGACGGTAGTTGTTGATGGTTATTGTGTTTAAAACAGTTTGAAAGCGAGAGTCATTTCTTTATATTTGAAATTCATAGTGCTAGCAGGCAAAATGGATGGATGGATGAACTTTGTATCTTGTGCCTTCTCAATTTATTTATCCACGGGGATTATTTTCAGGCCTGCAAAAAGAGTTCAGTCTGGGATGTGTAGTTACTGGCAGAATGGTGTGATCTGTCATGGGTAGTCAAGCAGTAATTATTTAGATCACAAATGTGCATACTATGGGAGAACTCAACAAAGAGGATTGTGTGAATACTCAAGGTCATGAGAACATGAGGAGAAGATACTACCTTAGCATACTTCTGACATGTATAAGAAAAGTGTATAAAAGGTAGTGGGGTCTAGTGGTGAGGTTGATCATTTCAACCAGCAGGAAAACCCTCCATTCACAACTCCCTGCCCAAGCTTGTCGGAGAACCTATGGTGGTCTTCAGGTAACATGGAAAAGTCGAATGGCTCCTCTTTAGAGCCATGCCGTGTTTGCCTGTTCTGGGCTGCAACATGATGCAACATGATGGACTCTATGGAAGAGGACTTGCTCCTTATCATTGGTTTGTTTTAAGGTAAAAAATATCACAAGACAGTCTTGTCATGTTCAGGCTGGGCCCAGTACAAGCTGCACTTCAGATGGATGCAACCGAACACTTGATCTGGGATCATCAATCTTGTTCTGCCCGGATGCGTTCGGTCACCTTCTCCTCGTATTGTGGGTGACAGAATATTTTCTGTCTCATTAATCTGACAAAAACAGTTCCATGCTTGAATACAGCGGTGCAATTCAATGCAGCAAAGCTAGCAGAGCACACAGATGTAGACATGCAGTGTAACAAGAATGAGTGGCACTGAACGCATTTAGGCACATCACTGATTCTGTTTTGTGATCAAACATTGAAAATACTGTTCTTTAACCCAATCCTATTACCACTGTTAGGTTTGTTGTTAAAAACTTGATACATTATATTTACCATAATTGAAATGTTGTGCAACTAAAATGGTGAATCAGCTTGTGTCTCAGAGGGGCTTTTTGTTTCAACTTAGTTTCATCATTATAGTTCATGCAAAAGGCATCCCTAGTTTATTTCTCATCACATTTTAAGTCTGCATCTCATCAAAAGGTGTTAGTCGTTGGAATAACTGTAATGATGCACTGAAATATTGTACAAGTCTATCTAAACTGAAAGTATTATTTAGGAGCCAAATCATTAATGGTTATGAACAGGACCTGTAAAATCCCATTTGTTATTTCTTGTAATTGTAAAAGTAATTTATTTCTGATTGTTTCAACAAACAAATTCACAAGACAAACATGTCGCTGATGACGATGACCTAATATTTTATTTATAAGGAAAATGTATGCTAGAGGGGAGGGGGTAGGACCAGAAAAGTGTATGGTATTGTGGAAGTAAATGGCTCCAGCTGCTTGCCAATGGTTCTTATAAAGCATCAATGAAATCTGACACTTCACAAAGAGCATTGTCCCATGTGCAAGAACAATAAGTAGACGTAATGCAAGATTGATGCACGCTCAGTGCCTGTGAGCGTGCATTTGTTGTAATCAAACCGGGTATTATCATTACACCAATGTTGTCGAGCACAGCTTCCTAATCAAATTGCTACCTCAAATGCAGTGTTGCTGACAACAGACTCCATTTCTTTTAATCAATGGAATTAGCTGGGTGTTTGTTTCTTCCATCCACAGAGGAGAATGGCTTTACTTTGTCCCATTGAAACTCTCATTTCTTCTTGAGTGTTTATGCAGCAAAGATGACGCGTGTCCTTTCCAAGAGAGAGAGTAAAGGCACTGTAGCATGAAAGGATTTAAGAGGGATTTTGATCATCTGGAATAACAATGATCATGTCTTTATTTCATGAACAAGAGACTAGTACTTTGTTAAATGACTTGCATCGACAGCATATACTATATTAGGGACATTCAAGGGTGGGACGTCTTCCGCGTCCTTCTAGTTTGATCCCCTCTCAACGAAAAACACAGCCCTTAGTACCAACCATGGAAACAGAGGCTATGCTTCCAGCAAATCCAGCATTGTGATTGGTGGCATATTGATCTGGTCTAAACTAGATAAAGGCACTTGGTCCTGCAGATCTGACAATTCAAAGTTGTAATTACTGTAGATACACCTTTTATCCCACCAGCTGCTCAGCTTTCAACATTAGTTGTCGTATCTGAGAGCAGCACGTGCAGCCAAGTTTTTAGATGAACTAATTAAAGAAACAGAATGTTAGAGGGACAACGTCTCCAGGTGGTTTCTGTTGCAATTAGTGTGAAGCACACAACCATTTAGCCACAGCTGTGGTGCTGAAAAAACTACGAAATGTATATACACTGCCTCGGGCATGCCTTCTCATCTGTCAGGCTCATCTACTTCTCTGCATGTAAATCACATCTCGATTCAACTTTCACTGTAGTTGCCATGACAATATTAAATGTCCAACACGTTTTTTTTTACCATCATTTTTGACAAAGTCTGAGCTTTGGCTCTGCAAACTGATAAACATCTCTGAAGCCAGGATAACACTTCAAATTACTCAGCCAGCTCTTGCCTGCAGATGTGCCAGCCCAGTTTCAGAAATGTAAAATCAAATGTGCACGAACAGTCAGTGCACTATTATAAGACTTGGCACACGTTTTGAATACAGAGGATCATATTATGAAGAATTGGTGTGGGTCATTATCAGACTTCTTTAGATTAGCATGTCAGGTGGGACCCACATGATACTAAATATGTCCTGTAAGTACTAGCTACCGAGTTAGAGACATCAATCTAGTATGTTGGTTGAGAAAATGTTGCCAGCAGCTATTATTAATTTAGTCATCTTGCGAACATTATCCAAGAGTTCAAGGAAATGTTCAGAAATAATTTGCACTAATTTGAAAACATGCCTGTTGTAAATTTCATTAAGGCATTATCGTCAGAGCCTCATTATAATCCTGTCCAATGAGGCTCAATTTTATTCAATTTCCCTGCAGCTAGTACGCTGATTCAATTAGCTTCCAAATGAAGTTACGGAAGAGATGGTAAATCCATCTGCTTCCCTGATTCAATTGGGTGATTTTTAGTGTCCCCACCCTTCAACTACAGCCTTACATATACAGGTCTGCTTTGAACCTATGCAGTAACTCTTTTGTTTTCATTATCCAAGGAAGCCATCTTATCCTTCAACACCACATCCTGATCCTCATCTCCCTCTCTCTCTCTCACCTATGTCCCTCTCACTCCCTCTCTGCTAACGTAGGAAGCATTTATCTGTTTTATCTTGGGATGAGTGATTCATGAGTCTGCAGCAGCGCCTGCTGTAATCGTGGGATCTGCAGGAGTTGTCAGAAGCGAAGGCGCCAGAGCTTAAATCAGTGGAGCAGAGATTGGGTCCAATGTGTTCTGCATGTGTACGGTTTCACAGTGTCTCTGAGCCATCTCTTGACAAGCCCGGTATCCTACGTTTAAATCAGACGTCTTTATGTTCTGCACCCAGGAGAGTGTGGACTGCAGTCAGGGAGCACTCCTTCATGCTGTATTATAATTAATTCAGAATAGTAAAATAAGACGAGGCTGTGTAAGAAAATGGGCATTGATTTATTTCAGATTAGGCATCATATTGAAAGACCTATGTCCATAAATGTTATCTGTTTTCCAATTGTAATGGTTTTATTTTTTATTATGTGGGAAGCACACCATGTTTTGTGTGTGTGTGCGTGTGTGTGCGCATGTGTGAGAATCCATTATGAATATTTGATGTACCATGTGAGAAGCAGTGAAGGGGGGAGAGGAGCAATGATGAGCTGTAAGTGCAGCAGCTCGAGTCGTAAACCATTTTATTTTTAACTCACCTGTTTGTTGGACCTTTCAAAAAATATATATCATTACTAGATCGTGAGCACCTTATTTTAGATCATGAAATCATTTCACAATTGAAACGTACTTAACATTCCAACCGAAAGCTGTCTTTTTCCCTCCAGCATGAATCACAGATTTGATTTTAGAGAAGATCAACTAGGGAGACTACTTTAGATATAATCAGTGAGTAAGTGTCCATCACATTTCTTGTCGCAGTGAACATTTAACAAAATGTGAAATCCCTAAAGTCCCTTGCTAATGCAGCAACACGGCTATTATTTTACGCATATGGATCTGAGTCCCTCACTTCTCTCATGCTACACGCTATGCGACTCCCTGGTTCTTTGTAAGCATGTTCTCGCTGCTGTAATAGCTCCAAATGATCCAGACGGACAACCATGCTTGATTTCCTTCCTGTTCCTTTTGCTATAGCCAATTCTCTTCATTTTTTCATGCAACCATTTAGACTTGACATGCCGAAGTGAGGATCCATCTGTTTTATGACCGTGTGCTGAGTGGTCTATTACAATCTCAGGTATTAATGTTTGTGCTTTAATGCCCTTGCTTCAGTGGAAGGCTGCCTTTGTTGTTGAGGAAATAACAGAAATGTGATAATAATTGAATGGTCTAAATGTACCAGTTCTATTTTAAAGCACTCTTTAAAGTGTTAAATTATAGATGGGGACAAATATGTGTACAAACAAAAAGCTTACCATGCAGGTGTTTCTGGTGCAAGCTGAAATGCTAGCGTGTTTAGCAGATATAATGGTTATCATGTTTACTATCTAAGTTTAATTAGCGTTTGATAATTGGTAGTGAGCACACAATACTGTACAATGTTATTGAAAATAATGTAATAAGGAGGGGGAACATGGATGTAACACATTTCACATCAAAAGTGTCAATCTCATGGAACAAGAGCCAAAGTCATTATTATTCATCCTCTGGGGACCATGACTGTCTGTACAAAATGTTGTGCTACTCCTTTTGGTATTGAGTAATTTCACTGAAAAAAGAAAGTCATGACTCTCTCGCTGGACAAAATCAGGATTCATCCTCTGGGCAGTGAGCACCACCAATATCATTTTAAAGTTCATGACCGAAATAATAGATCAATAGACTGTGTGACGAAAGTAACTTTGTCACTGATGGCTTCGGGCCTTGCATATGTGCACATGTTTATACAGTTTATATTATTTATTGATGTAGTGTTTATTGTATTTTATTTTGAAATGTGTTCCCTTTCCCCATGTCTGTTGCCATTGATTGTGTGCACCTGGTGCTCTGTGGTGTCTCCTCCCCCCTCACCTGTGTCCTGTTGGGTTGATTGGGTTGGGCATTTAGGCTCTGGGGTTTTGGACGTTCTGCCTCTGCCTCCTTGCTTGGTCTGGCCGCTCAATTGTCAGCTTCACAGACAGACCAAGCAAGGAGGCAGAGGCAGAACGTCCAAAATACAACCCGGTGTGGGCATTTATTAAGTCAGGAACACATGACACACAGCCTCAATCCTGCTGTTTCTCCCTGACCACAGCCTGCAGCCACAAGGATCTCACTCACACTCTCTCCCAAACAGCTAAACCCCAGAGCCTAAATGCCCAACCCAATCAACCCAACAGGACACAGGTGAGGGGGGAGGAGACACCACAGAGCACCAGGTGCACACAATCAATGGCAACAGACATGGGGAAAGGGGAACACATTTCAAAATAAAATACAATAAACACTACATCAATACATAATATAAACTGTATAAACATGTGCACATATGCAAGGCCCGAAGCCATCAGTGACAAAGTTACCTTCGTCACAGTCTATTGATCTATTATTTCGGTCATGAACTTTAAAATGATATTGGTGGTGCTCACTGCCCAGAGGATGAATCCTGATTTTGTCCAGCGAGAGTCATGACTTTCTTTTTTCAGTGAAATTACTCAATACCAAAAGGAGTAGCAGTCCTGGCTAAAATGTGTGATTGTAGTGTGAGCCACTTGTTCTTTGAAAACTATATTTATTCTGGTCTCACATTGCCTGGGGTTATCAACATGCAGGTGCCATTTATTATATTTTTAAGCATATTAGACATACTGTGAAGATGGAAAACCAGTCAATATTTGTAGGAATAATAAAAAATGTAAGCAACATTGCTTCACGAGTGAGCTGGCATAAAGACAAGGGTGAAGAGGAGTAGGGAGGGTGGGGGTGTATGTTCAATATATAGCTTTACCCTTGCCATGTAAAACTGTTTGGCTTACAAACGTGTGTGCCTGCCACCATATTGCAATTCACTGTGAGTCACTGCATGGTCCTTTCCTGTATTTATATCCCCCGCATTTTGGCTGTGAGATGTGCCTTGACCAGTCAGCCCACTGAGTCTCTTAATGTACTGCCAACACGATGTTGCTCCGTAACAAAGACATCAGTCCTTGTGTCGGGAAAGCTTATTCTACATTTTAAGTCCATTTGATCCTCATTCCACATTTAGCACTTAATTTAAAGTCAAATGTCGAACAACAGAACATTTTTAAGTTCATGGTGAAATGTTGTTCCAAGGGACTTTCTCATTGTGATATTGCCTTTATTGTCCTCTATGCTCACACTTCAGACTTTCCCCTTACCTCTGAGAGCTCAGCAGACATACATTCTGACATCCTTCTACCCACATGTGGAAAACCCGGCCTCAGCGGTGCCAGAAAGGAAATCCGATGTGTGTGTTTTTGTGTGTGTGTGCGTGTTTGCATGTGCTTTGCTTCTCCATTATGTGTCTCTTAGTGAGTGGCATTTAAAATACAAATGTATTTTACTGCATGTTACTGCATACGAACCAAAGTGTCAAATACAGTTAGTCATACTACCACGTTATCCTGATTTCAATTTATAGCAATTTCCTACATGGCATTTACTCATTTGATAGGAATAACTTGTAGCCTGAGGCACAAACACAACCTCTTTGTTGTTTCTGTTTTTACAGTTATAAATAAATGGTTTGTTTTTATTACCCATTGGTTCGGTTTCCAACAGATTCTTACATAGTTCTTGCGAAATGTGCTTAGTACTGCCTTATACGCTGCCTGAAGATGTAAAGGTGTACCTTCTCAAAATATTTAAATGTGGCCATCAGCAAGCTGTTGGCTCTTAAGAAATGTTTTTCTTTTTATCCATTTCGACCTGCAGCTTTTTATAATGGGCCATCTAGATTTTAAAGTGTAATAAGTCATTAGGGCCCCTTTGTCCAATACACTTAGTGTATGAAGGTCTACAGGCTGTTTGTTTTCCACAGTAATTAACAAAGCAAACTAAAATAATGAATATGAGTTCCAGTCTAAATAGTTTGGGCTGATTATTGCTGAGAGCAGCTCTACAGTAAGTAAGCCACATTCTATTTCAGATATTTTCATTTTGATTTTCCTGGTACTAGGACAATGCACACACATGTCTCAAAACAACCTTTCAAGCACTGCAAAACTCAGTCTTCTAGTTCATCCCATATTGACTCAGCCAGCTCACCTCTGTGTGGAGTGGAAACTCAGAAAGGTGTCATGACACAAACAGCCTTTTTGTTGTTGCACTCAGTAGAGAAGTGGCACACTCTGCCAGCCATCTGTCTGGAAATGGTCTGCCTTCAGTCTCATCCCTTGTGTTTTAGTCTTTAATATGTTTCTGAAGATACTGGGTTGCAGCAGGACCTACTTGTACATGTGCCATGATCAGATAGCAGGCAGATCCGACATCTCGTGTAAAAGTTATTGCAATGTGACTTTGATTCAGTCTGGTCACTTCCCCCATGGTCTAAAATAGTCTATTTAATACATGAATGAATCTAAAAAAATCCACTGACTGTTGATTGCTGTTTCTAAATTCTATAATGTTCTATCCAATAACATAGTAATACAGGTCACAACAAATATGTTGTTAATGGTGTGTCACAGAAAGGTTACATGAATAGCCTGTATTAATAAGTAAATAAATGAATGAATAAATTGCATCAAAGTTGGCTCCTCTATGATGGCCATTATTTCATTGGGTATGATGATATGCCGTGCTCAAGTATCTAAGATTAGTAGAAACAGGAGGTAAACTGTTCTATAGAGACCTAAACATGCTCTACGCTCTTAGGGCCAGGGGTCAAAAACATGAGCCTCTGAATGTAATATTGCACTACCATAAAGTAAACTCAGAAGAAAAAAAGGTCAATATTAAAGCAGCAGCGGAGGCCATGGTATCTTGACTTTCAGTATGCAAGTTAGACAGTGTGCAGGAGTTTATTGGCAACCTTTGATCTACTCGTCCCCCTCCCACGCACCTGTCTCATGAAATAGATTTGTAGTATGTTGCGATGTTCCAGCTTTTAATTAAGAATATGACTATGCTATAGTGCTTCTCAAAGTGTGGTCCGCGGACCACTGGTGGTCCGTGACCGCCCCCTAGTGGTCCGTGAGTATATTGGTAACATTTCACATTTGAAATAAATAAATACATTTAAGTTTTCCGCACTCTCGCGGGAATATCTCCGCAATGGAGCGAGCTTATGTTTCACTTTCGATTGCATGATATAGCCCAGCACAACACCTTCGTCACACATGTTGCCACCTGTTTATACCATTTTCAGGCGATTTGTAATCTGTTCTAGAAAAACCATGTGTTTTTTTATATTTGTGGGGTTAGGTGGTCCGCGAGTGTTTTTTTATTGGTTAAGTGGTCCTTGGTATGAAAAAGTTTGAGAAACACTGATCTAGAGCCTTCAAAGCATCCTATAGAGAGGAGGGCTCTGAATATGCTGTTTCTCGTGCTGTCTCCGTAGCTTTAAGCTCTCATGATAGCTGCCCTGTTGTGGACTTGATGGGCCGTAGCACTGTCCTCCTCATTCCTCTGTGAATTGAGTGCATGCATTTCTGAATTGTGCACTGTGACCTTATGGAAGAATGCAAGCATGCAAACACACATCCCCGGTTTGGAGATGAAATGGGTCTTAAAATATACAGTAAGATTAGCACAGCTGGAGGATGAATGTCAGCAGGAGACTATGTTTTAAAGTATAAACTGTATACATGAATACATGGCCCCGTTCTGCTCCTTATAAAGCTGCCTCTTACTGCATTAGTCTCTTTATCCTGCAACCTACCACTTCAAGTAGCAACATGACATTTACACACCAACCCTCGTCTTAATGAGCAGGGGAGATGAGTGTTTGTCTGGCAGAAGTGCACTGCATGCCCCTTAGCATGCTGCCATCAAATAGGAAAACAAATAAGTAATTGACCTTCTCTCCCCTTTCAATGTGGAAATTGGAGCCTTACATTAGAGCTACATGAATCTTATTTTTAATCTCAGACACAGTGAGTGAAACCTAAAATGCATTCTCTTGTTTTATTTCTTTGAAACATGTATGCCATGAGCGTTCATAGATTGCTACAAAGGCTTCACACACTTCTATTTTGTGTTGGTTAACAGCTCATGGAGGAAGGGAAGGGAAGGGGTTGAGAGTGTGATGGAAGAAAGAACAGAAGGTGGGTCCTGAAGGAGAGGCCTTGCTTTAACAAGCTTATCTCACTCCCTAATTCAGTTTGGGCCATCAAAGTGTTGAGAGCCAGCGTCGCTAGGGGCGGTTGTATTTTTTGACCGCTACCTGTGACAGCAATTACAGGTTCCCCTTCAAGCCTGCCTTTGTTATGGTGGCAGACTTGACTGCTTGGGTAGAACAAGATTACCTCAACGTTCTGCAACTGGAGCATAATCAAAGTCCCACAATGCAAGGTGTCATGCCCCTCTAAATCAGCCAAGCAGCCCCTGCCAATGTTTCTCCCTGGTCCCCTTTATCAAGTGGGTTGCTGTGACATTATTGCAATTAAAATGATATGTTTAGGGTTTTCTTGCTGTTGCTGAGCACTACTTCACACAAAAAAGGAAGTCGAGGCTGCGTACCAGGGGTGGACTGAGATTAAAACGTTCTTGCTTGATTTTCGGAACCAGCGTTGCAGTCGGGAAGAAAAGCAATGTGGCACCTCCCCGCTGATTTTCCTTCTGGCAGAATCTACACATCAGCCCCATTGAATAGCCTAGTCATGCCAGCCTATACAACACATGAGGGGCAGAGTTTTACTCTGTGTGTATTGCAACTTGCATATATATTTATTGCACTTGACGCACACACACGCATGGCGTCATTTCCACTGGGGACCGCTCTTCGATACCCCGTTTGTGTCCCCCCACTTTACAAGTATGTTTATTATTTTTTTTTAACGCAAAAAAAAAAACAGTTTAAAAGGGGAGTGATTAGTCAAATATGCATAAAGAAAAAGAAAGAATGCTAACTAGTTAACATAAGATAAGAATAAACCAGTTTAAATGATTTGTTATTGGTTGTGATGATATTATAAAGATGTTTGGATTATTGAAAAGTATACAGCTCCCTTTCATCTGAGTGTTGAGAGCTGTATCTATAAATTCATGTTGTGCTCAAAGTGCTCCAGATGCATTTCACTTCAACATTTAAAAAACATCTTCCCGGGGAAGCTTGCCCCCGGACCCCACTAGAGGAGGTGAGGTCCCCCCTAGAGGATGTGAGGTCCACCCCCAAATAAAGCAGGTTAAAATAATTAAATTGCAACATGTTCTTTTAGTAAACCCTGAAAACGGGTCCCACAGACCCAAACAGCACACAAAGGTTAAAGGTAAGCATATAATAATGTTAAAATGTGCTAAATATATACACTGCAAAAAACAAAAAATAGAGGAGTAAAAGTAGCTCACGACTTGTTTTATTTTTTGAAAGTAGCCCTCACCATAAAAAAGTTTGGTGACCCCTGCGCTAGTCAATTGTCAACCGGGGGGGTGCTAGTGAATTGTTCGACTGGCCCACTTCGGTATTCCGCCCATGCTGCGTACCTGTAGCTATGGGATTGTGAGACTACAATGATGTCTGCATGCACACTTTATTGCCTTTTGTCATACTAACATTTCAAGTGGAGAATGGAGAGTTATTTCCAGTTGGAAGCCCTTCAGAAAGCCAAGAGTTTGCTGTGTACGCTAAGACATGGCTTTGTTTACATGTGTGTCAGGACCCAGGTCTATGGTTGCTTATGTAGACAGCAGGGGTCTGCATTAAAGAAAAACCCTCTAATACCCAGGGAGCAGTCCTCAAACTTAAAGTAGCTGGGAAAAAAGAAAAGCTCTCGAGCGGTGCTGAAATCTCAAGAGAGATGTAAACTCTGAGTAAGCTCATTCACATCCCTGCCAAAGGTTCAGGGTTTGTAACATATTGCAGTGCGATGTGCTGAGATGCACAGTGGTGTTCTACGATGATATAGAATGAATTAAGCAAAACACATGCATTCACTGTGTTGAAGGCAAATTAGAATGATATATGGTTGTCTCAATGTTGTGTATATTCAGCAGAAGAAATACATCTGCATGCAAATGTTTCATTCCCTTCTCTCTCTTAGCTTCTAAATGTTGCCACTACCTTCCCCTGTGATGGAGAAAGGTTGCACAGTGTGTTTCTACCTGTATTGACTGTGAATGGGTGCTGCATAGACATATGTGATAAGTGAGACAGTTTTACAGTGAGGCTTCGGCTATTAGCATTTAACGGTTGTGTGGATGTGTGAGTGGAGAAGTTGCTCGGTAACATCGCCTCGCCTTTGATTAAAAGGCGTTAACATTATTTCCCAAGTCCCAACATATCGAGACTGCCTGAAAGGTTCAGGGCTGATTTAAAGAAGTACACTGCATGTGGTTCTCTTTTCAACCCATCATTTGTTTTTTAAATGTAGAATCAATGCGTTTAATCAAATAGCAGTAACTATATTTGGTTTATAAAAAGCATGTAAAAGTGTGCAGTACCTCTTTAAAGAAATGCAATCACATTGGAAGGTATGCTTTGTGCGTTACAGAGATGTCAAAGTATTTTAAAATGTTTCCGTTTTATGGCGAGAAAAATAAACGCTGCTTTATTCTTAAGAAAGCAACTAAGTGGGAGTGAATAGTTATATAATAATACCCTTTATTCTCCATTAGGTAACACCTTCCTCTTACCTTTAAAAGGTTCACATATATTATTTATGTGATATAATTAACATGGTGGAAAAACCTTACAAATAAATAAAGCTTGACCTTTTAGTTGACGTAATTGCAGAGTATTTTCTCTGATTCAGAGTGAGTCAGGTAGCTGTGATTACGCTAATGTGCGTATACTTGTGGTCGTGCATTCTTGGCTGCAAAGTAATTACGTTTTGAATCTCAACCAGTGTTGTGTAATTTTCCAAATAATGAAGCATAATTGAATCCCTAAACGTCAATATAAGTAAAAGTGTGTGTGTTTACTGCCTATCGTCCCTGTGTTGTAAATTGTTTGCAACAAATGAGAACTTATTAAAAATTAACCCAAATGGAGCAGTCTGGCTCTCAGATCTGCTGCCGCGGGCAATTTCTGTTTTGCTGAGGCGAGGTGGAGGACTTAGCCTTGTTGTTCAATACTCTGTGAATAATTGAAACAGACTTTTTGCACCCAGTGTCTTTATACAGTAAATCCTTCGCATTAAAAGAGAAAATAGATGCTGGCTATATTGTAAAAAATATAACATCTATGAGACGTTTTCACTGGCAGAAATTCTTGAGAAATAATTCTACTACTTTTCTCTTTGTTCCTTTCCTCTTTCAGGTGGATTTGCTTCTGCCTACCAAGGTCACAGGTGTCATCACCCAGGGAGCTAAAGACTTCGGCCACGTCCAGTTTGTTGGCTCTTACAAACTGGCCTACAGCAATGACGGAGAACGGTGGAAAATATATCAAGATGAGAAACAGGGGAAGGACAAGGTAAGGAACTTTTACAGCCCATAATGACCACAATTAAACACAACTTGCACAATATTAACAGATTATTCACTGACAAAACTGTTACTTTATGAAAACACATCTTCATTGCCATGCACTCATAGCAAACATACTGAACAATGTGGTGAAATCAAAAATGTGTGCCTGTGAAAACTACTGAAGGTTTTAAATGATATATCACATCACAAAAGAAAAGGGCATTCTGGGTAGAGATATAGTTAACAGGAAAAAGGCACAGGAAGGACAGAAAGTCGAAACAGACGGAAACACAAAACTGCAAATGTCAAAAGGTTTTTTAAGTATTGTGTGAAAAAGCCCATTTCAGTATCTGTTTGTTACTTCCTTCCACTTCCCTTTAGCATCTTCTTATCTGTGGCTCAAACTGAGTTCCCCTTGTCTGTCCCGCTGCCTCACTGTGGTCCAGAATCAGATAAGTCTGTGCTGTCAACCTGGTCTGGCTCGTGCTATGCTGGAAATCGTGTTTATGGCCCTTCAACAGAGTACATGTCCATTCCAATCGCCCATGACAACAGACACAGGGCTGCAGCAGCCTCTCTGCTGATATCAGGAGAGCTGCAGGCACACTGGTGCAGAGCTGGAGCCCCTTGTTTTTCAGAGACTGGTGGCAGGAGAGGGAGTGTTTACTTTTCTCTCTCGCCTTGAACGATAACCAAACTTCTTCTGCGTATTCTGGTGGTGTGTTGACTATAGTAAATCAAGAAATGGAGAACTAATAGAACTTATACATATCAGTGGAGAACCCCCCCCCCCCCACCATTATGATGTCCGTCTTTTCACTGAATTGTCGTCTTGAAAAGTGTACGGACCGCAATTCCGCAACAACATCATCTTCACCTGTTGCCATTTAAACTAACGGGCCTTAGAGTACCCTGGAACCGAGGGAAACTCTGAAAGAATACGCCCATTGGCTACAAATCAATATATGATTTGTTGATCAAACTGTCATTCCAAACGCTCTCGTTCAGTGCAACGGCCAGGGCATTCGATCAAGGATGTAGAATACCTTGGTTGAAGGATATTCTACCAAGAGACCCAGAACAAGATCTGATTGGTTGCTTTCTTTTCTAACACAAAACCACTGAAATGCGTAGTGCATGGTCCGAGAAGGACAAACAAATCAACGTAACACTGTAATATTACAGATCAACAACACAGATACCATTCTCATTTATTCATTTTATTACATTTTATTTATATAATTAAATCGATTTTTTGTTTGTTTTATCTGAGTGTTCCAGGGTATTCTCTGAATACCTTGAAGGCCCTGACGGTTCGCCACTGATACATATATAATGCGTAATGCAAATACTGTAGAAGTGTATTAAACCACTCAGTTTTATACACTGAGATTTGTTGCAGATTTTAAAAGAACAGAATGCAGATTTCTCTCATATCTGTTAGAATCTGCAGTCAGATTAAATTCTTCATCTATCTTGATAAATTATGTCAGAGTACTGTATTTAGGTTCATATATAGAATGCGTGAAACAAAACTCAACTGTTACAAATTGGCAACATTTGTTCCACTTATTTGAAAGATTTCATTTTATGCATATTTCTAAAAGTTGGCACAAATAATTCAAATGTGAGTGCTGAGGGAGACCCATTTTTTTGCATAGTTTTTGATGTATAATTGAAAATTGATTTAGATAGTGCTAGATTTAATCTTTAATGTATATCAGCACCCATTCATTTATTCATGCAAATAAATGTTTAAGTTATAATCCAATTTAAAAGCATTTGTGAATGGTTTTCTAATGACTTGAAATCCTTTATTCTTTAATTTGCCATCACACTTGATTTCATAGTTTAACTCCAGCCCATGCAGTCTGTGCTCATAAAAGCATCAGCTATGATGTCGGCTTTCTCGTAAAAACTGATTCTGAGCAGTCTGTGGAGGATATGCTGTATCTTCAGATCCCATTTCAACAATAGATTTTCTTAAATAATTGGCTTTTTATTTGTTTTTTCATTTTGGCAGGATGTCTGTTTTGTTTATCGTCCTTGTTCAGGCAAACAACACTCCTCCATCGCCAGATTGATGCCCGTACCCTTGTTGTGGAGCCAATACATCCAACCAATGCCCAGAAATATTTGTCCATTCCTGCTGCAGTTCACATTCCTTGCTTGAAGAGTTTATAATTTCAACATCCAAGGATGATCTTTGGATATGGGCCACTGCATGCTCAGCATGATTTTCACTAAAGCAATCTCAATACTGAGCACTGTATGACTTCTGAAGGTCTGGAAAGAATCATCTGAGATAGCAATGGGAGGGAGAGTTCTGGAGATTTCACAGAAACCTTTTATGTTTATCACCTTCTAGTATCTGATTTCCTGCATATAACTTAGTGGGGGGCTTTTTTTCTCCACCTACCTATGGATTTAAAATTATCTTTAAACCGAATACAATACCCTTCCCATCTACAGTATAGCCTCCCGTGTGGTGTTATGGCTGTATGAGTCAGAGCAAAACCAAGCATAGGCACTCACTCTGAGTGTGTGTGCTCTGCATTAGAGGGCAGGCGTGTTTTGTACGGCTTCTGAGAATGTCAATCAGTTTGTCCCCCGACTGAGCCAAGGGGCTGCTCAGATGTATGATTCTTCAAGGTGTTATCCCCTTCAGTCAGCTGGAGCCGCCATTAATGCTAGAGGACACATTTGGCTGTTGGACTCCCGAGGCTCCTCCTGCCACACCACAATGCTTGACTTGGCAGAGGATATAGTGTGTGTGTGTGTGTGTGTGTGTGTGTGTGTGTGTGTGTGTGTGTGTGTGTGTGTGTGTGTGTGTGTGTGTGTGTGTGTGTGTGATGTGTGTGTGTGTGTGTGTGTGTGTGTGTGTGTGTGTGTGTGTGTGTGTGTGTGTGTGTGTGTGTGTGTGTGTGTGTGTGTGTGTGTGTGTGTGTGTGTGTGTGTGTGTGTGTGTGTGTGTGTGTGTGTGTGTGTGTGTGTGTGTGTGTGTGTGTGTGTGTGGTGTGTGTGTGTGTGTGTGTGTGTGTGTGTGTGTGTGTGTGTGTGTGTGTGTGTGTGTGTGTGTGTGTGTGTGTGTGTGTGTGTGTGTGTGTGTGGTGTGTGTGTGTGTGTGTGTGTGTGTGTGTGTGTGTGTGTGTGTGTGTGTGTGTGTGTGTGTGTGGTGTGTGTGTGTGTGTGTGTGTGTGGTGTGTGTGTGTGTGTGTGTGTGTGTGTGTGTGTGTGTGTGGGTGTGTGTGGGGTTCGGGCACAGTGGTAGAGGCTTGTAAGTATTCTTCTCAGCTCCCCCCTCCAGCTCCTGTGTGGCAGAGGCTGCAGGCAGTTAGATCTAGATTGAGAGAGGAGGCTCAGTCAGAATACAGATGTTGACGAAGCTCGACACACACACACACACACACACACACACACACACACATACAGACACAGTATCCCTCTACAAAATCCATAAAGCGCCTTGTTTGCCTTTTATATACACATCCAAAATACCCGTGTACTGCACATGTAACTGAGACAACTAACAACATAGTTCATTGTTTAAACATAATTAACCGGGGATTTCCAAAATGACACACATCGGCTCGGCTGCACACACTTTCCTCACCTGGGTGACCACACTGTCGCATACTGCACCACTGCTCTTTCCTGGGTGTCAATATTAACACAGTCACTTGATGGGGGCAATCAGGCACAGAAGTAATTGATTTATGTTTAATAGTGTTTCACTCAGGTGACACAGGGTTAATTAGCCAAAAACCGTTCAGTTCCCTCGAGGTCAGAGGGTAACCGACTGTTAGATAGCTGTGAATACAATCATCTTAAGAGAAACCACTTGTAGTCAGATTATCGTTTTCTTCAGTCATGGAAAATGGTGGCTGTGAGTTTTCATGCACCTCAGGAAGAGAAAAACACATTATTATGTTACATAAATATTGCTGGCCTTTCTGAAGAAGAAGCATTTCAGCTACAGCCTCTTCTAGGCTTTTGACCTTTTAATAAAGACGTGAACCTGGTTTTCCTGTTATCACTTTGGCCAGTTAAGACAACATTGGGGCAGAAAGCAAATACCGTACAGGGTCATCACTCCTTGACCTTTGCAGCTGGTTTAAATAATGTATTATGAAGAACACAAGGCATGCCATACTAATACGTACCCATACTATACCAACCTGGACTATCGATAGTTTGGAGCGGAGTTGTGGCTCCAGGAGACAGAGAAATATGTTCTATAGATGTGTCTCCGGAAATAAAGATTATACTTAGGGGGCGACTCACTGAAATATTTGACTAAAACTGAAAAGAGAGAAATAAGGTAGGTTGAAGTATGCTGGCTTCAATGTTTGCTTTTTTTCTCTGGGGCTATAACCAATGCAGTTTGTTGCCAACAGAATCCAACAAAAAATAAGAATTACAAATAAAGCACTACATCATTGTTATAGCACTTTAGTTCCCAGTAGTGAACAGCTAGTACAAACAATACTACCCATCAGAGGCTGTTGGATCTGATCTATTGTTCTGATTCTGCTGCTGTCGGGCAGGAAGGACACAGGTGAGGAACGGCAAGTTTTTGTTGTAATTACTAGGGATCGACCGATATGGCTTTTTCAAGGCCGATACCCAGAGATGGGGTCGTTACTAAAAAAAAGTAATATATTACATATTACATATTACTTTTTAAAAAAGGTAATATATTACACTACTTCGTTACTCTCTACATAAAGTAACTCGTTACTTTACTCGTTACTTTACTCGCAGGGCCGGCCCGCCCCTCCCTACAGGCAGATCACGCAGACTGCGGCGCACCTACAGTGTGTGCGCCACAGTTTTGCCTCTGCGAGACTCCACTTGCCCCCCAATTACTATTGCATTAAGGAAGACATAACACAAGTCTTTCTTTTTATATGCTCTAAAATAGGCTACCAGCCACACAACAAGCTAACAGTCTGTGAAACGTCAAGACACTAATTAATGAAACCAGTTCAAGACGCATTATTCTTATCATTCTTTATGAGCGCAGTAACGGTAAGGTATATAATTACTTATGTATTTAGTATTCCATAACTTAGTAACAGAGATGGTCAAACTAAAGTGGTAGAGACATGGCAGAATTCCTACAATGAAGCGGGACATTGAACTGTTCACCCGTGAGAGGGCGATCAACAAAAGAGAGCGAGCGGCCCGTTGAGGGAGTTTACAGATGAAAAGACTCAGCCATGTTTATGCAGCACTGCACGTGGAGATGTGGTCCCGCAAGTCGCGCAGATTACATAGGCCTACATGTATATAAACCTGCGGCGGAAACCCCTCTAGTCCGTCAGTGAGTGTGATTATTTTATAAAAGTAACGAAGTAACGCGTGTCGGGGCAATGTTAGTAACTGTAGTGTGATTACTAAATTATAAAAGTAACGCGTTACACTACTCCGTTACCGACAAAAGTAATATTATTACAGTAACGCGTTACTTTGTGACGCGTTACACCCAACTCTGCCGATACCGATACCGATTATTAGTAATCAAGGAGACCGATAACCGATATTTGGAACCGATATACATTTGCAGTAAAATCAGAAAATCTTGGTGTCAAAATGTAGAATAACACAAACTCCAACACAACTTCTTTGAAATGCATTTAAGCATATATTATGTTTAATGAACTTTTAAACATCTTACAACTGGTTTCCTCTCTGTGCCCTTTTCTTTAGTTCAGCCATCTGCAATGAGTTAGAGAGAGACAAGAAGTGGGGCTGCAGGCTGACATGCTTAACTAACAATAATGCTTCATTCATTATATCAAAACAATGCGTGTCTATCTAGCATAACATCCCAATAAGCTGCTAGCAACTGCAAAACAGTAGTGCTAGCTAATGTTTTGCAAAATATTAAAAGTGAGGCTATTACAGTAGACCTAACGTTAGTCTAGTAGCCTCACTTCTAATATTTTGCTAAACATTTGCTAGCTAATGAGCTTCACATATCAACCTGAAATCTGAGAAGGTTCCGCCTCTCTGGCTGGCTCCCGCCCGGAAAAATCTTCAGTGTTGATTGACACTTCAGCCACAGATAGGCAGCGCTGTGGGCGGGACATTGCTCGTGTACAGAGAGTGGTGACTGCAGCCAGAGAAACGGCCGCATCAGAGCCAAAGTTTTATCGGCAATTTGATAAAAAAAAGAGGCCGATACCGATAATCGGTCAAATGCGGAATATCGGCCAGGCCGATTATCAGTTATATAACTGGATGGTCAACATATACAAATATGGAAGTCCCACATCCACAAACCTCAGATGTGTGTGACTGTCTTTCTGCTTCTGAATTATTTCATACACCTCAAGTTGTTTACCAATATGATGTTGTTGGGGATAGATCCATCGTGTTCCTCGTCTTTTTTTCTCTTATTCTTCCTTGTACTACAGTAATTGCCCTGTTGTTGTGATTCTTCACATATCCTGTTCCAGACAGTTTATTTTAGAGACAGAGCCTCTGAAACTGTTCAGGTCCCCAGACAGTCTAGCACAGATTCTTGTCATATTTCTATCAGCTGCTGCATTCATGGCCTTCCTGTCCTGCCTTTTATATTGTGCTATCATGGCCCCGGTTGTCACATTACGGTTGTGGCAACACTCTGGAAGTGACACATATCTCGCTTCCCTATGTCAAATGTTGTTTGGAAATACAATGAAAGTGAAAAGAACATGTCAACACAGAGTGGTTTGGGGTAAAATGGTGTGCTTGGTTTCAAACAGATGCCCTTCACAACAGGTTTATTATATGATGTATATGTAAGCTGCATTTTATCTGAAAAAGCTATGAACCTGTACTGAAACAGATGCTTGGCAGGAAGCAAACTACTCCTGCTCTATCAGCTGTTATTGTCACGCCAGGAAGGAAAATCCATTCTTTAATAATACATGCTGCAGATTTGTTTGTTTTTTACTCTTTAATATGAATTGTAATTTAGAGATAGGTTGAGGTTAGGTATATAAACAGGAAGTAGCATTAAAGCTAGTTATTGACTAATCTGTTTCTCAGCTGGATAAACCTGAGACTGGCTCATACCAAGCAACAACTGAGATGAATTGTTTTCCAAGGCTCATGGTGGTTTAACAATTTGTAACTCACTCCTGTTTCCTGTCATAAGTTAAACAGAAGTTCTTTCAAAATGGCTTTCTGGTCTGTAGGTGATTTACTTCCAGATCTTAAAAGAATCCCTGCAACCGTTGACTTTTATACCAGCTCAATTTATATTTTTCTAAAACACATTGCTGTAGTAAACTTATGGAATTTATGAAAGGGAAGAAATAAATATAAACATAAACTCATTAATGTTAATTCAAAAATACATCTTAACTTCTGAGTCTATTTAAACACATTGATGATTCTTCTGATCTCCCCTAAAAAGTTTCAATTAAAAGTGAGTTATTTAACAATTTAAAATGTAATGTTTAATATCTGGATAAAAGTGATTTTATACAGGTACTCTAAATCATTAAAACAATACTTGAGTTACTTCTCAAGCAAAAACAATGTTGGATATATGAATAAACACACAAAGCATATGAAGCACCATGTGTAGATTTGAGGTTTATCGTGAGTAAAAGGATGAAAGTGGAGAGCAGAATGTCACATGATGTAGATACAGATGCAAACCTTGTCTGAATACAGAATAAGCTTTCTGCTACAATATAGATGAGAAACACAGAGAAGGGAATGAGTTTCCCTGCAGCAGGAGGTAAAGGCGGCCAGTTTGTGAAATAAGGAAAGCAATGAAAGTGTATGCCTGTCACATGATTTCAGCTTCAGTCTGCAGGTGAAGCACAGAAAACAACATGATAAAGAACCAAATTAAAGCAGTCGTATTAATGTAAACAAGTTCTAAGAAGAGAGGGCAGAGGTTTGATATCTTGTCACATTATCGCATTTTCATAAGGGACAAGTATATCTTATATGTCTGGCTGCTACTGGGTAATATAAATTGTCCTTGAGTGATTCTATTACAGTATCTGTGCACCATACACACAGTGTATAAGCAGTCATCCTATACCGCAACAACTGTAACCTTATGTAGGTATCTGCTGGATTAAGAGTCATTTAAAAAAAGATTTCATCTGATGAAAGTGGCATTAGGCTCAAAATCAAGTATTAGGCACCAAATGATACCCAGAGAAACCATTATGTGTCACTGGTGATATATAATTTTGATGCACTTACAGGTCAAGTAAAAGTAAGGTAAAAGGTCAAAAATATCTCATCATGTCACGTGACATGTCTCGTCTGCTCTTTGATGGAGTTGATATGCAGTTTTTATTCTGACCAATTGCTCTTGTCAATTTCTATGTTCCTATGTGTGATTACCTAGAACGTTGTGGACGGTCTTCCAGTTGAAAAAGTGTCACCCTACCAAAAATCTCTTTTCAATATCAAATATGGCCAAAGAACAACAAGTATTCTAGTCCACCAAGCACCAAGGCTATGGTACTAAAATCATCAAATCTGCTCTTAGACTGTGATATGTAAAAATATTTTTACAAGCATTGGTTATAATGAAACCTTCAAACCAAGTGTTAACTGTTCAAATCTAAACCACGGCCTATGAGTATTTCAAAGATAAGTGCAAAGATAATTAGTTGAAGCTTTACTCTGAAATGGTCAACCACTGTCTCTTGCACCAGCTCGGATTTGGCTCAGTGATTTTCTATTGCACACAACAGTGATTCCCATTACATCCCAATTACACAAGAATAATCATGTCTGTTTAATTGAGGTGATCATATCCTTCATTGGAGCAGTCCCTGTAGATACATTTCTTTCTAATATACTTAATTATTCTGCTATTTAGCACACACCAACACAAAGCATCTAATAATCAACAATAGAGCACACGTCCCAGTATGGAAATTAGCTTATTTGTATCTTGTAGTTAACCCCTGAACTGTTCTCTCAAGGCTTATCTAAAGGCCTTTAAATGTCATTGAATTAGAATAAAAGTGGTGCAGACACTAAAATCTCCCACTTAACGACTTGAATGTTTAGTTTAAATTGGATACAACAGGATGTTTAGTACCTCAGTGAAGGATATGCCAGTGGCTACGTACTGTAATAAGAGTGTAGGAGTGTTAATCCAGAATGCATATTAGTCTGTAACACCAGATGTTATGAGTTACAGAGAGCCAATACTGGAGATACACACTTTTCCCTTTTAAAGCAACATTTCTGGCAACCGCAAATCCTTTTATATAATGCCAAGGCTAAACCATTTGAAATGTACAACACAATTGATGGAAAACCAGACCATCAAGCACATGGTGCATGTTAATAACACCACACAGTAAGCAGGCAAAAATGCAAGTAGCAGTCTGAAGTTAATTGTGGAGGTGGAACTTCCAGCTGTGCTGCTCTAACAACGCACAATTTTCCACAGGGGGAAACTATTGATGTGCTCACACGTGTGGTGCTTAAAAGAAAAGAACAAAAAACAGGACCAAATTCAGAGAATGTACTGTTATTGGCAGTATTTTGGATTGAAGCTCTGATTGGCTGCACTTCATTCAGTAGCTGTTCATGCGTGAGGCCTTGAAGGTAACAATCTGCAGAAATCAGGCAAGGAATTTACCAGGAATGTTCTGCACCTGCATCCCAGTTACAAGGCATTTGGTTTTTCTGGTTTTCCACTGAAGATGTCTTTTTTCTCCACATGTCGACTTCTAAAGCATTTAATTACCATGTTTAAAAAAAAAAAACACACACAAATCGCTGCACAATTAACATTCAGTTTACAGATGAATGTTAGTTTCTGGTTGCCAAAATAACAATCTCTCTATTCTGTTGTCTTTACAGGTATTCCAAGGTAACTTTGACAACGACACGCACCGAAAGAACGTGTTAGATCCCCCCATCTACGCTCGGCTCCTCCGGATCCTTCCCTGGTCATGGTACGGCAGGATCACTTTGCGTGCAGAAGTACTGGGATGCACAGAGGAAGAGTGAAGTCCTGTCTTCCATCTTTCTTGCCATGTTCCCCCTATCCCGTGGCATACTGGAGTATCTCTCCCTGTATTTCAAAAATAAACTGTGCAACCTGTAAAAAGAAATCAATTTCCAATGGATTTTTCAAGAATACGTGTTTGGTTGTGGTGGGTTGCCGTTTGTTCCTTTTGTACAATGATTTAAAACCTGCCCTTAACCCACTCTTGTCTTTTAGTTTCCTCTTTAAAGCGTGAACTTTGTCTTTTTATTCTCCTCAAGATTTACCATCCTGTTTGGAATGAACTTCTGTAATATATGTGGGGGTGGGGTTGGAGTCGGGGGTTCTTGCTGTGGTTTCATCCTGTTGCCATGGAAGCTATTAGAACAGTGTCACTTTTTAACAAACATGTGAAAGCTGTCTGTCGTGCTTCATTGGACATTATTTACCAACTTCATACCATTACTAAACTTTCTAAAATACCATGTAGAAATCACACCTTACCGCATTATCAAATATATTTTTACTTTGATTACGACACTTTCCTCAAGCCATGCTTTAACCCTAATGAACACTGACATTACTACATCAATCAAAACACTATTAATGCTCTTGTATTATATGTAAAAGTCAAAAAAATTGCATGGTGCGTAAATTATAAATGTATATTATGACAAATCATTTTAAACCTCTAGCCCGGGGAACAATGGCTTTGATTTAGGGACCTATTGTTATGTGCATTTTTCAATAGTTCTGAAACATTACAACACACTGCAAAAGCTTACTGAAGATACCTGATATGAGACAACAAAAGGCCCTGCAGTTTAAGGTTTACTGCAGCACACTGAGGCTATCTCCAGTTGACTTGTCTTACTGCTCTCATAAAGAGCTCCATTTTTTATTTGTGTGATTAACGCTCGATTTTTCTAAGATAATTGGATTTCTGTTTTCGCTTGTTCTTTTTTGTATTTATTTTTGATTTATTTGTATCAGCTGTCAGATGCATAAGATCTGTGTTAAATGTCTTCGTGTTGTCTTGGAGATCTAACTTGTATCAATTACAAAGCTCAGGATAGATGTAATATTAACCCACACATTTATCATTTTTGGCCACTAATTTAAATATGTCTGTATTATTATTTAAAGAAAATGTCAAATGAGTGAGAGCCGTTATTTAAACCATCTCCTTATATGCATAATTAAAATATTGAAAGCAGTTATTTTCTTTATTAACCCCTTTGGTACGATACATAATAATTGTTAATTAAATGTATCTTTTTGTTTTTCAAAAAAGAGCAAATGTTCAAGATTAATAATATATGAAAAAATGCTATCTCAACCTACAACAGTGATGAACCGTAGTAACAGTACAGAGCTCTAAAGTAAATATTGACAGCCTCTTTATTTCAGGGGATCTGATTTTTAGTCTCATACGTGTATTACAGATGATATAGTAATGAAATATAATGTGAAATGAAATTAATTTTAGAGCTTGTGGGTATTTGCACATGACGTGACAACAACTCTGCATGTTTAAATGGTTTCATGGAAAATACGTTTCCGGGGATAAAGATACCATCGCATCAAAATATCCATGGTTGTGCAGTTTCCAGTGTGTAGATTCTGCTGTTGGCTGCAGTAAATGAACAATGATGCTTGACTAGTTTAATACATGGAAGCAACCAACTACCTGAGGCATAGCAGCGGTGTCACAGCCCTTTTCCACATGGTTTAAAAATAGGCCTGGATTACTGGTTCCCACTCTCAACTAGTTTACTCAAAGTGTGGAGTGGTAGAACAACAGCTGAAGGGGGGTGCTTTTATGCTTTCAGACACTTAACTATCCAATCATTCCATATTGTAGAAGTACCATGAATTTGTTCCAAGATTGCAGCCCATCCTGAAAGAAACACTAAGAAAAAACATATTTAATTTGATGCACCAAAGTAATTTTGGCTGAGTGCCATTGTTCTTTTCATCACTTTATATTCAAATCAAACAATTTTAAACTTAATTCTAAAAGCACAGCAAATAACACACCAAGAAAATGTGTCACCATCACAACATTTTGTTGCTAACTTTATATTGTTGCGTGCTAGGGCATTTAGCGCTGTCATGCCATCAACATAATACTCTTTGTAGATGGCAGGAAACCGTAAAAACATAACAAAAGCATATTTTGATTGTTATCTGGCTGATTGAAACAGAGTATAGCTTTTATTCTGGTTTAGCAAAGAACAATGGGATATCTTTAGAAAAGTTCACTCATGTTGCATTGCCAAACTTCAACTGTACAATGTTAATTACACTGAAAGACCTTGCTGTAATTACCAATATGTGAAAATTGTAATTGGTGTGAATCAGTGATTGTTATTTCTTAGGTTCATGGACAAAGGATACGCATAAACACATTAGTTTGTGCACTCTTGAATTGTCTATTGCTAAATAACTAGATCTTGGCCAGCATCTGCTCTGATTGATCTTTGTAGCCAGCTTCCTGTCAGCAGGTCTGCTACAAAGCTTTGAGGAAGTTTGCATGATGTATGAGTTTGAACAGTATAAGAAAGACGTCCCAAGGCGCATTATGTTCTTGCATATCATAAAGATCTAATCGCCTTTACTTTGTACTAGCCATTGATTGTCTTGTGCATTGTAAAACGTTATCTCCCAAGTTCAAAAAGGGGAGCAGAGTGGAAACTCATCCTGTTGTTGTATTTCTGTGTCCGCTGTTCACAGAATATTTCTTACCTCCTCAGTCTGAGTGTCAATCATGATAACATGCGTATTATAATGCTGGTTAAGTTCAAGCCTGAAGAGGAGAGTGATAAACTGTATACAGTCAAAAAATGTGTTGCTTCAAACAAAAGCTCTTTCAGTTTGACAAATAAAAACATCTGTGAAAATGTTTGCTTTATTTGAACGTCTGATAACGTATTTTGTAAATGTCTTGATACAACATGTATTATTTATCACAGCCACCATTTTCTCAGTCCAAACCACCTACACCAGTGACCACCAACTGGCGGCCCGCGGGCCACATCCGGCCCGCCATACATTCTCATCCGGCCCGCACGACGGGGGTGACTGTGGCGTTGGCGGAGTGGTTACTGTGTTCGTCCGCCACCCATTAGTTTTTTACGACGTCTCGTGAGTAAGGTGCAGTACCGGAGTCCAACAGAGAGGCAGCAGCTGCGGGACAGTAGACTGCGTACTGCGATACCTTCCCTGCCTTGAAGAAGAAGTGATCCTTTGTTCGTTGTGAAGAGTCTGCTTTGTGCGCTCCGCAAATCAGAATACAAAAATCAAGTAGGCTAACTGTATTCAGCTGGCGTTACATTTGAAAAACGAGTAATCTGATTACAGTTACTTTCGTAAACCTGAAGTGAATACATTTTTGGAATACTTATTGGAATTATTGGTGGAAAGGTTTCCTCACAAAATGTAATATTCATTACTGGCAGAACTGTGCACACTGCACAGCGCTGCAGCATGTCTGTGAGCGAGAGAGAGATGCAGCGTGTCTGTGAGGCCCCGCCCCCGCACGCAGTGAGAGAGAGATCTCTTTTAAAATATATTGAAAGTTAGAAACGGAGATGGTTAGATAACATGTGCAAGATAACGTTTATGTAGCATTTATTTATTGTCGAAATGATGACATTTCATAACGGGATCAAATCAAAGTGAATGGCCTGCTGCTGCTGAATGCATGGGGCAAGTGACTGGAACAAGTTATAAACAGGCATGAAAACGGGTCAGGGGTGAAAAAGGTGAGAAGGATATTATCCCTCTAGGGGGTCCGGGGGCATGCTCCCCCGGAAGAACATTTTGAATATTCCATATTTTAAAGCATCAATCTGATGCATTTTGAGATGCATTTTTTTTGCCAACCTGGGGAGAGCTGGAGAAACTTAACTTCAGCCATGAGTCAAAAATATTATGGCCTCCTTACTAAGTATTATCAGGGATGCAATCTCATCAGGTATGGAAAAGGTGACAAGGACCCGAGCCCCCCGACCCCACGGAATATCGGCTTTAAAATGAGGAATAACAGAGGATTTTAGCAGTCAGAACAACTAAAGCAGCAGTGTTAATAATAACAGAAACGCCAAAGAGTCACATCTAATAGAAATATATAAAAGCATTTATTTTAATTGTGTAGCAGTCAGTTTATAATTTTGGCAGCACTGTTGAGCATTTTGAAAATCTATTGTCATGCCTCTGTGCAAGGCTTAGTCTTTCTATCTGTATGGCATCTGGTGTAAAGTAACTAAATTCATAAACTCAAGTACTATAGCCTACTTGGGTACAATTTTGAGATACTTGTACTTTATTTAAGTATTTCAATGTTTTGCTACTTTGTTCTTCTTCTCCTCTACAGTTCAGAGGTACATGGTGTACTTTGACTCCACTACATGTATTTAATACCTTTAGTTACTTCACAGATCTGGATGAATGATGTGAAATATAATCAAGTGTTGAATCAGACTTTAGTTCCACCTGGAGTAAATCCACAAGCTACCCTGCAGTATACAAAGTCATTCAAACTAGCTGCACCTTCACCAGCTTTGAGAACACTTTCATGATCAATCATTATAAAACATATCATATATATTATTCTGAAATGGACCAATCTGCACAACGACTACTTTTACTGTCGCTACTTTCACTATATGTTGATGAGAATACTTTTCTACTTTTACTTGAGGAACATTTTGAATGCAGTACTTTTACTAACAGAGTATTCCTACACTCTGATACTTCTACTTTTACTCAAGTACAAGATCTGAGTACTTCTACTTTTACTCAAGTACAAGATCTGAGTATTTCTGCTTTTAATCAAGTACAAGATCTGAGTGCTTCTACTTTTACTCAAGTACAAGATCTATACTTATACCACCTCCGTTTATAGCCTATGAAAAAAAAACTATTAGAAAACGAAGGCTAAAGCTAACGTTAGCAGATAGTGACAATGTATGCTAGCTAGCTAGCTCAACGATAATATTGCGACAGAAAAACGTTTCAGTTTACATCACGCTCTGCGCTCCGACAGGGAGCTCTGCTCTGAACACCTGAACGGCCCGTTCTAACAGCTGTTCACCAGCGGTCCAGTCTGTACCACAGTGACTCCGGACCGCAGTTAATATTAACGAACGCACCCGTAATGTGGCTGCTGAAGCTAGACCATCATCGCGGAGCAGCAGAGCCGACAGGCAGGAAGACTCGAGCACACAGCTCGCGCTGCATTATAATATATACAAAAAGAACACCATGCGTGTCATGATGGCACATAACAGCTCGCGGCCGCATATTACTCCGGGTCCCTGACCCCCCCATACCCCAAAAATATTTTTATTGCAGATCTACATGAATCACACAAACGACCTATTTTGGATTCAAAACGGCGAATTTCGCCGAAAGGTGAGTGATTTTCATGCCTGTATAAAAGTTATTGCATCGTTTAATAAAATAATAATGATAATTAATTCTATTTAGGGGCGCCTTTCAAAGCACCCAAGGACACCTTACAATTCATAACATATTCCAAGGAAAGGTTTTAAGACAGTACAAAGAATGCAGTCCGGGTGATGTTTTTTATGTGGGGTGCAGATGAGAGAGCTGTCCAGAATGACGCCAAGATGTTGTGTTTGAGTTCTTGTTAAGCCATTAAAACAGTAAAATACGTGTCTCCTGTTCACCAAAACATACCCATCTGTTATGAAAAAAGTATTCTAAAAGTAATCTGAATACATTTTTGCTTGCTTTTTTAAGACACGTAACTGTAACTGTATTCTGATTACTTTCAGAGCATGTATTCAGTAACTAATTACATTTACAAAGTAACCCTCCCAACCCTGCCTAGAAGTGTATGAAGGTAGATATGGTGCAAAATGTGAGAGTGTGTAAAAACCTGATGTGAGCACTTGCAGAAATACATTTACACTTGTATAAAATATCCACGTAACTGTGAACCAAATTTACACTTGTATAAAATATCCACGTAACTGTGAACCAAATTTGAAGTCACAGAAGAAAAAAAAAAAGTTTTGTAGCTTGTAGAAAAAAGATGAACTTAGTGATGAAATGTTCACTTGCAGAAAAATACATATTTTTAAAATATATTTTCCATTACAACTGCAACTTGGTTATTACAACCTCTCAAATCAGTCATTACAACTTGACGAATCTTATCTGTGGCAGTAGCCTATACATCGACGAATCTGCGGGGGGTTTTTTTTAAATAAATGTTTTATTGAACATTTTTAAAACATACAAAATCTCGGTGAGGATATCATCAACTTATCAACATAAGTGCAAGACATTCATTCACAATAAGACACAAATAATACATCCAATAAGAGCCAGGGGAGAGAAAAAAAGCATAAAGGCACAAAAAACATTTGAGAGGCATTAAGCTTACTTAAAATAATAACCATTTGGAAATGTCATTGCAAATCGTTATAGACATGTTACAAGATTGTATTTTCCTAAGGGGCATAAAAAAGGACTTGAACTCATTTATGAAACAGGGAAAGGAGGGCTTGCCTCCTCTCCATTTACTACAATGTAAATGGTATTTACCCAAAATAATAATTATATTTACCAAATCAGATATGGGAGAATCCAAATTATCAATATAATATAAAATGTGATATATTTTGAAGGCCGGAATGTTTGTTAATTTAAGTAACAACCAATCTCTCACATTCGACCAAAACAATTTAGAAAAAGGGCATGAGAAAAATAAATGTTCCAACGATTCATCAGATAAATTACAAAAGGAACATGGTTCCACTTCAAATTTAAATCTTGAATTTAAAAAAGTAGAAACCGGGTAGATTTTATGAACAATTTTAAAATGAATTTCTTTTGCTTTAGGAGAAATAGGCCATTTTATAAAATAAGATAGAGCTTTTTCCATTACAGATAAAGTGTCTAAATCGGTCCCTTGTGGAAATAAGTCTCTGTTCAAATTGTGAAAAATGTGGGATTTCAAAGAAGCATTGATAGATTTGTTATTCTTAAGAGTATCGCCAATAAATTCCAAACTAGGTAAAACTGATACAACATTTGAGTACAGTAAAGTATTATGAATCATTTCAATAATTGCTTTACAGATTTTGTTATAATCTTTAGCAGTACACGTTATATTGTATTTCGTTGAAAAAGCCAAAACATCTAGCAGTTTACCATTGCAATCTAGTAAAGCACGAACAAACAAAATACCCCTCTCATGCCAATCACTCCTAAACAAGGATTTTCTGTTTATAATAATCACTCTATTGTTCCATAAAGTAGATCCATGAGGAGAGAAATTGTGGGTAAATATCATTTTTCAATAATAAAGTATCTGCTTATGAAAATTTGGTCGGAATCTTATTAACCTCAAAATCACATTTTAAAAGAAAATCAAACCCTCCTAGACGTTTAAATATGGCCTTTGGAATATGGAACCACATGGATTCTGGCTGGGACAAAAAAGCTTTCAACCATTTTATTTTAATTGTTCCAATCATCGATTCAAAGTCTAAAGCTTTAATTCCGCCTTTATCATATTCTTTAACAAGCTGTGACTTTTTAATGTAGTGAGTTTTATTTCTCCACAAGAATTGGAAAATAATTGAGTTGTTTTTTTAAATATTGGCCGAAGAGACAAAACATGAGTGGCATGGATAAATAAGTTTAGATATACCTTCTGCTTTAGTAAGAAGAACTCTGCCAAAAATAGTAAGATCTCTAGTTAACCAACGACTGAGAGATTTCTTCATATCTGTGATACGGTTACAAATATTAAGATCTTCTCTCCTGATATAATTTTTAGATAATGTTATTCCTAAATATTTCACTTCAGGTACCACTCTAATAGAGTCAATAATGGAATCATCACATGAATGGATAGGGAGTAATTCACATTTTGAAAGATTAAGAGATAACCCTGATGCTTTTGAAAACATTGAAATTGTGTTAAGAGTTTCCTTTACCATGGATTTATTCTTTAGGAAAATGGATGTGTCATCCGCAAATTGACTAATTTTAAATTATTTGTCAAAGAGGGTAATGCCTAATATTTTGTGATTCTTTATAATAAGCGTTGTTAAAACTTGGGTGGTCAGCATAAATCATTTTGGGGAAATAGGGCAACCCTGTCGAATCCCACGTAAAACCTTAAACCTAGGGCTCATTCCAGGGTTCAAAGATACAGAACTATAGATGTCCGAATAGAGCATCCTAATTATGTTGCAGAAATGTTCACCAAAACCCAGAAATGTTAGAGTTTCCATTAAAAAGCAATGTTCAACAGTATCAAAAGCCTTATAAAAATCCAGAAACAGTACGAGACCTTCAGTATCAGTATCTTGCCACTGCCTGCAGATGCCACGAAATGCGCTTGCTGTCTCTCAAAATTACAGTAGGGCCTGGCTCATTTCGTGGCATCTGCAGGCAGTGGCAAGTACTTCCGGCATCTGCCACAGAGGCTACTACTCCGTGGCATCTGTGGCAAGTACTTCCGGCATATGCCACAGATGCCACTACTCTGTGGTATCTGTGGCAAGTACTTCCGGCATATGCCACTTAGGGCTGTGCAATTTAATCGATACTGCGATATATATCGATATTTTGTTTCTCGAGAAAGTATCGATATTTCAGCCGCGGGTATCGATACATTAAGTCCCATTCAAATCCCCCGTGTTCCGCCTGGCACTCTGCTCCCTGCCCATTCCCCCCCCCCGTTCGCTTTGCATGAAGAGCGATTACATCAGCCAGCCGAGCCGCTAGTGTCGCTGTAGAGCATTTCTAGATACACACGCCGGTTTCTTCTTCTCGCAGTGAGTGCGAAGCGGTTCAGGAGAATGGCGGCACACATTAACCCAGCACCTTCGTGCTTAAAAGCAGATGTGTGGGAGCACTTCGGCTTTAAAAAGAAGAAGGAAAGCGACAATTTAGATAAAACTATGGCGGTTTGCAAGCTGTGTCACACAAACGTGAAATACTCTGGAAATACCACTAACCTACGATTCCACCTACAACGTCACCACCCGGACAAGGTAATGCTAACTCAGGAACTCAAGAAGCTGCGGCCGCGGCGTGACCCAAAACAAACCGTGCTGGACAGCGATGGCGGTTGTTCCCACAAGTTCCCATCTACTTCACCAAGGTCGCAGAAGATTACAGAGTCCATTGCCTACTTTATTTGTCAGGATTTGAGACCTTATTCCGTGGTGGAAAACATAGGCTTTCGGCGCATGGTGAACGCGATGGAGCCGCGCTATCCTGTTCCAACCCGCCAACACCTCACCAAGGTTTGCGTTCCCAGGCTGTATGCTCAGACAAAGGCACACGTCAAAGCCTCCCTGGGCAAAGCGGAGAGAGTTGCCCTGACGTGCGACGGGTGGACCTCGCGAACAACTGAAGCATATGTCACCATCACGGCCCACTTTATTAACGAGGAATGGGAGCTTGTTACGTATGTATTACAAACCAGGGACATGCCCGAGAGCCACACCGGACACAACCTGGCAGAACATCTAAGAAAGGCCCTCGCTGAGTGGGAAATCACAGAAAAGGATCCAGTAATTGTCACAGACAACGCGTCAAATATGACAATAGCAGCTGAGGAGGCAGCGTTCACACTTCACGTAAAATGCTACGCACACACCCTAAATCTGGCTGCACAACGTGCCCTCAAAATCACAGCAGTCGCACGCCTGTTGGGAAGAGTGAGACGCATTGTGAACTTCTTCAGACGAAGCACCACAGCCAACCACATGCTGAAAGAGAAACAGAGGCTTCTACAACTACCCGAGCACAAGCTGATGACGGACGTGGTTACAAGGTTTGTTCGTAGTTACTTTTCAATTGTTCATTTTGTTTTTATTACTAATTTATTTTGTCATTAATAAATACATTTAAATAAATCTATAAATAAAGTTTCTTACTTTTATTTAACTACAGGTGGAACACGACATGCTGAACTGTGTGCACAGCGCAGCAGCATGTCTGAGAACCCGCCCCCGCACACAGATGAGAGAGAGATCTCTTTTTAAATATATGCTGGAAAGATTCCTTGAGCAACAACTGGCCATCTGTGCAGCCCTGCTCTCGAGTGAGGTGAGGAAGACCGAGAAGGATCTGTGCACACTGACTGAGTCAGACGTGACAACAGCTGAAGAAGTAGTCAGCGCGCTGAAGCCCATGAAGAAGGCTACACAGTACATGTCCAAGGAGAAGACCCCCACGCTGTCAGTCATCGCACCCCTCCAGGACACACTGATCGATGGACTGAAACCTATCGAAGGTGAATCTGCAGTCATAAAAGAGATGAAGGCTGCCATGTCTAGGGATCTTCAGAAGAGGTACATCGACCTCAGGGCAACTCTCCATGTATGTTCAGCAATGGATCCAAGATTCAAAAGTCTTCCCTTCCTGACTGAGAACCAAAGACAGGAAGTTTATGATGGACTGATTGCAGAGGCTCAGGATCAGCCAATGCCATCAGAGGTAAGGCAATGATGGTACTGCTAGGTTTAACCCTTGGCCTTGTATCCTATGTAACATCTCCTGGTGAGAGTAAGCATAGGCCTAAATAATACATTGTTCAACGTTTAAAAGGCAAATCCTACAATGTTAACTGTTTAAAATGCATAAATATTAAATTGTTTAAAAAGCATAAATCCTACAACGTTAACTGTTTAAAATGCATAAATATTAAATAGTTTAAAAAGCATAAATACTATAATGTTAACAGTTCTAAAGGCATAGATTTTAAATACACTAATTAAAATATTTATTACAGTGAAAGCTCAAGAATTTCATTTCATGTTGACCTATTTCATTTAGTTGTCCCTTTGGAGTGTGGTCGAAGAGGGCACAGGAAAATGTAATGGTAGCGCTGATGATGAGGGGATGGCATCCGAAGAAGAGACTGTAGATGATGGTGTGCTATTCAAGGAAGGAGAGAGCAGTCAAGGTCAGTATCACCCATTGTTATCCAGTGACGCACACTGTGTTGTCTGAACCTCTGAGTAGGAATTATGGAATGTGATTAACTATAAATAATGTGTTTTTGTTTTTATTGTTTATTTATTTGAAGGTCAGCATCCTCCACCCAGGAATCCAAAGCCGTCTTGTCCACTGGCTGCCCTTCTTGGTGGTGAACGATACGGTGGTGGAGCACAACCCAAGACAAATACCCAAGAGAACCAGGCCAAGGAGCAGATGACCCGCTACAAGGAGGCAGATCTCTTGGAAGTGAAAGAAGATCCACTGGTCTGGTGGAAGGAGCACCAGTATGAGTATCCACTCTTGTCACACCTTGCTAAAAGGTACCTGTCTCCTCGGAGAGGGTCTTCTCTACCGCCGGAGATATCGTCACTGCTCAGAGAAGTGCACTTCTCTCAGACCACGTTGATCAGATTATATTCCTGAACAAAAATCTGAAGAGAATGTAGATGCAGTTATGTAGAGAGGAGCCTTTCTGTTTAGTGTTTTTGGCTTAAATGTTACTCCTTTGGACTTGAATTATTGGCAGGTACATTTTACATTAAATGTTGTTCTTAGTGACTTGAATGATTGGCTACCTCATATTCTGTGTTAAGCTAAAAATGCTGTAAAAGAATCGGTTCAGAACAGGCCACCTGCTGCACCTTTTAATTGTCCATTGTGATACTGCACTTTATGTACTTACGTTTCAAAGGCTTGTAAGCTACAGTTTGCACTGTTTCAATAAATGAAACTAATTTTTTCACCACATCTTTTGATTCATTTTGTCCAGCATTTGCAAGCTGTAGACTCTGTCTAGTCAGAGCCATATATTGTATAATTGATGCTTTCAGTTTTTAGTTGAATTAATTCAATCCAAGTTAATGGAATACTCACAAGATGTCACCAAAATCACACTGTCCCTTTAAAATCTTAAAGTGTATCGAATTATATCGAATCGTATCGTTGGCTGAATATCGTGATATATATCGTATGTATCGTGAGCTGAATGTATCGTATCGTATCGTGAGATTAGTGTATCGTTACAGCCCTAATGCCACTGATGCCACAACTTGCCGAGGCATCTGCCGCTGCTCAACGGGAGTTGCCACAAGATGCCAGAGTAAGATAAGGTTTACGGTAGCTGCCACTCGCCTTCCGTGACAAATGCTGCTATTTAAACCCATATTTATCGTGTAAAATGTCGCTGTTTAGGCATGACTTTATCGAACTGATCTGTACACAGGACTGATGTGCGATCTATATTTTTCAAAAAGATTATACATTATCATTTCTATTCAATTTTACTTGGAGCATGGTTTGCTAAAATAAACAAACGTGCTATTTTTATGATGAAATATTGGGGAGTGAGGGTTGCAACGCCCTTGACAATTGTCGCTTCTTGAGGGGAGTTTCCACTGCTTGCTACGATAAACCAGGTGTATGACTAGTAAAGACAAATAATTAACAAATACATATCTGTATTGACACAGCAACGTGTACACTGGTGTTATTAGACTTGGCTACAGACTTAGGGCAGCTGTAACTGATTGCAGTTGCCACTGCTAGTGAGATGCTAAGGTTTACTTTATAAATTAGGCAAAGGACAGTTATATTTGCCCCATGCCTTCAGCAGTAGCAGGCCATTCACTTTGATGTTATCCCGTTATGAAATGTCATCATTTCGATAATAAAGAAAGGCTACATAAACGTTATCTTGCACGTTTTATCGAACCTTCTCCGTTTCTAACTTTCAATATATTTAAAAAGAGATCTCTCTCTCATCTGTGTGCGGGGGCGGGTTCTCAGACATGCTGCTGCGCTGTGCACACAGTTCTGCCAGTAATGAATATTAAGATACATTTTGTGAGGAAACTTTTCCACCAATAATTCCAATAAGTATTCCAAAATGTATTCACTTCAGGTTTACAAAAGTAACTGTAATCAGATTAGTTGTTTTTCAAATGTAACGCGAGCTGAATACAGTTAGGGTACTTGATTTTTGTATTCTGATTACGTAACGCCGTTACATGTATTCCGTTACAACCATAGGTTACAACCCAACCCTGTGTACAGATCATCAGTCCTGTGTACAGATCAGTTTGATAAAGTCATGCCTAAACAGCGACATTTTACACGATAAATACGGGTTTAAATAGCAGCATTTGCCACGGAAGGCGAGTGGCAGCTACAGTAAACCTTCTCTTATGGGCCGTCCACACTACAGCTTCGACAGCTTCAAAAACGGTTTCCAACGCGTCTGCCCATTCACTTTGAATGGGGTGACGTCACGTTGCCTCTCTTTTCACCGAACTGAATTGTGGGTAGCATAGCGGTCCGTCTCCAGCGTCTCCGGCGCCAGCCAATCAAATCCCGTTTCTGAAAATCTGACAGCTCAAGCCCTAGCCAATCAAACCGCGTCTAAGCTGGGAGAGATATCCCGCCGTTCATTTCTATATTTCAAAAAAAGATGGAGGAGAAACTAATTATCGCCGTAGCAAATCACCCGGTTTTGTATGACCAGACCCTCTTCACCTACCGGGATACAAACCGGAAGAACCAGTCATGGAGGGAGGTGGCAGAGACAGTGGGTGAAACTGGTAGGTTTTCACCTGTTTGGGGAGTTTATATATATATATATAATATATTATATATATTGCTCGCATAAAATCCCCGGGTGTTTTTGCTTTGTATGTCGGGGGCGGGAGATTCATGTGATTGGTTGTAGGTCGCGTTGCTCGAATAAAATCCCCAAGCTTCAGACACGCCCAGCTCCAAGCTTTTTTTGAAGCTGTAGTGTGGACGCTCCGTTACTCTGGCATCTTGTGGCAACTCCCGTTGAGCAGCGGCAGATGCCTCGGCAAGTTGTGGCATCTGTGGCATATGCCGGAAGTACTTGCCACAGATACCACAGAGCAGAGCCCTAGAGAGATAAGAGTTACGACACTCCCATAGACCTCCGTTGTAAAAAATGGCGGCGCCTACTTCCGGGGTATGGACATCGAAATAGTTCAAAATATTGTCATTTGGGCGTTGAACCTCATTCACTTACATTACGGCGCCTCGATTAGTTCCAGAGGTAAGTTGCTGAAATATCGAACTCTTTTGAATTGTCAACTGTCTATATTGTATCAGAGGCCCTTTATGATGCTTATACTGGTCTTCATTTGTATATGCACAGCGTAATTATCTATATTTTATCTTGGTTGTTACAACCAATTTAGCTAGCATTGCCTGCTAGTTAGCTAGCGCGACTTCGTCAGCTTTGAAGGTAAGATTTCAGTAATGAATCGCTAGCAGCTTATATATCAATGATGCTGGGTAACTAACAAGCAGCATTTAGATTGATTATGTGTTTTTATTGTTATTTTGGTTTTTATCCGCTGAACCTGACCGTGTCAGCCATCCTTAGTCGGCTTTTTCTGTATGATATGACTTAACTGCTAGCACTAGTAGAAATGAGGTGGCGTTTGTGATAAATATTTCATTTAATATTTCATTGAATTTTGGGATATACTAACATTTCATTATGTGACATGTTGACTGTACTTTTTTTTTTTTGGTACTGTTCCGTGTTAACTCATCTGTACTGTACAACTAGCCTAGCGCTACTTTTTAATGCTTGATGGCATGCTTGGATAGATTCCTTTGTATTGTAATTGTATTGTATGGTATGACAACTGATCTATTAAAATGCAATATAAACGAAAGTGCCATAATATTTATTGTGCAAACATTTTAACATGAATATTGCTATGTCCTCTGTTCAGTCTGCTCCCAACTGTATTATCTCCCCTTATTCACCACTGTTCCTATTCTTGCTCTGCTTTTTAGGGCCCAGGAAACAGATGAAGAGGATGTCCCTTTCACAAAGGAACCTTTTTGTTTTTTTCAAAATGGTTAGGATGCCCGAGAGTTCTGTATTGCTTTTTTGTAAATAGTATTGCTTTTTTGTAAATAGTTGCTTACCCTAACCCTTTTTCGTAAATAGTATTGCTTTTTTATAAATAGTTGCTTTTTTGTAAATAGTTGTTTGTAAATATTTGTAAAAGGGTTAGGGTTTAGCAAAGTTCAAAAATAAAACGAGAGAGAGATGAGTTATTGTTATTACGACGTGACTTCACTATTATTTAACAACTCTTTTTATTGGGTTCTTTTATTTGGGGTTAAGTACATTGTCAAAATAAGTGAGAAATGGATTTAACTTCTGTTAGACAGCTATCATACTGAATACATATTTACTGTGAATGTGTGCAAAAATGTATGGCATATGGCTGTCTAACAGAAGTTACATTAATTTCTCACTTATTCTGACAATGTACTTAACCCCAAATAAAAGAACCCAATAAAAAGAGTTGTTAAATAATAGTGAAGTCACGTTGTAATAACAATAACTCATCTCTCTCGAGTTTTCCTTTTGAGCTTTGCCAAAAGCCACTGTGTCAATGTTGTCCTACTTGGGTTGCCGTCCGGAGTTGTCCAATATGGCGGACCATCTCGCACATGCGCACTGCAGATCGGGCAGAGCTGCAGATCGGGTAGTGACAATGTTTACGTTTTTTTTGGGGTGGTTGTAAAATAGCTGCTGTGTGTCTATTTTCACCCGGGTGCAAATAGACACATCTGGCAAACAATAATTATACTTTTTGTCAGCTGAATACTGTTTTGTTTGTTGGTCTATTAATGAACTGACTCGTGCTCCATGCTAAAGTGTTAGCCAAGTTTAATCAAGAGGTCCTGTTCGGGTCCCTTACCGTACATGTGGATTTAAACATAGGTCACAACTATGTGGCGACACCTTGTGGTAGGAGTGTGTATCTATCTAATCAACACATCCCCCTTTCTTTGAGGTAATATAAACAAATAGTGCAACATCAATTTTAACCAAACATTTTGATTTCTCTACCATGCCATAACAAATAAACATCTGGTCTAAATGTACTCAGAATGCTAACTAGCACAAACTTGGAAATTGTCTAAACATTTACACCATTTTAACATCCATTAAACCAGTCTCTCAATTACAGATTCAGTCTATCTGGTTTTCTGATTTCCCTTCTTCTGACCACATGTTCACTTGGAGTGTTAGTATCACAGTCTGTCTGTGGTGAAGGTGTGAACTCAGACTCAATGATGGATTCACTGAGCTGTTGACTAGCTTCTTTTGTTTTCATAAGACTGCGACGATTGCGTCTGAAGATTTGTCCTTCCTCTGTCCTCACAGTGAAAGATCGCGGTGCTACTTCCTGAAGAACAGTGGCTTTAGTTCTCCATCCATCAGGACCCTCAATCCTGACTGTCATTACTTGATAGCAATGGAAGCTGCTTAGCTGTTTTGTCATACCATGTTTTCTGCTTCATCTTTTGTTGTTGTAGTTGGTGTTGCAGCTTTGGGTGTCTCTTTTGCTTTGAATAGCTTGGCAGTGTGGTGCGCAACTTACGATTCATCAGAAGTTCAGCAGGTGACAGTCCACACTCCAGAGGTGAGGCTCTGTAGCTGAGTAAAGCGAGGTATGGGTCTGAGCCACTCTCATCAGCTTTCTTTAGAAGTTGCTTGAGAATGTGAACTCCTGTTTCAGCTTTCCCATTTGACTGTGGATAATGAGGACTTGAGGTCACATGCTTAAAGTCATACTGTTCTGCAAATTATTGCCACTCTCTGCTGTTGAAACACGGTCCGTTGTCACTCACTACTGTGTTAGGTATGCCATGTCTTGCAAAAATTGATTTTGAATGTGTTATGACACATGTTGATGATGAGTTTGATAGTAGTGCCATTTCAGGAAAGTTTGAGTAATAGTCAATGACCACTAAATAGTCTTTACCTTTGAGATGAAACAAATCCATTCCAACTTTATCCCATGGTGCTGTTGGCACATCAGTCACTATCATGGGCTCTTTAGTCTGTTTGTTTCTGTGTGTCTGGCATGTGTCACACGTACCAGATGAGTACAGTGTCTCGATGTCTTTATTTACTCCAGGCCAGAAAACACTGTCTCTCGCCCGTCTTTTGCATTTTTCAACACCCAGATGACCTTCATGTATTTTTTTTAGTACTTCCTGTCTCAATGCGCGTGGAATGACAATCCTGTGTTGTTTCAGTAATAGTCCATCCACAACACTCAGTTCACCTCTGATGTGGTAGAAGAGCGGACAGGAACCTACAGGCCATCCATTTTGCATATTTGCAATGACACACTGCAGCTCTGTGTCTTTTGCTGTTTCTTCAGCTATCTGTCTGGACTTTGTGTCTGATACAGGAAGCGCAGCAGACACCATGTTCACATGACTTTTCACATCCTCTTCAGTTGTACTCACATAATCCACTGTAGGTGCTCGTGAGAGAGCGTCAGCAAGTATCAGGTGCTTTCCAGGTGTGTAGATCAGCTCAAAGTCATATCTCTGCATCTTCATCATGAGACGCTGTATTCTTGGTGTCATTTCACTTAAATTATTTTTAATGATGGATACAAGTGGACGATGATCTGTCTCTACTGTGAATGAAGGTAGGCCATAAACGTAGCTGTGGAACTTCTGCAAGCCATAAACCAGTCCCAGACATTCTTTTTCTATTTGAGCATTTCTGCACTCAGTCTGTGTCATTGACCTGGATGCATAGGCCACTGGTTTCCAATGCTCGCCTTCAACTTGTAGGAGCACTGCACCTATTCCATCCTTTGAAGCATCTGTTGAAACTTTAATCTTCTTTGTTGGGTCAAAGAATGTCAATACAGGTGCAGTTGTGAGTGTCTGTCTGAGTGTTTTCCACTCTTGCTCATGTTTGACTGTCCATTTAAACTCATTTTCTTTGTGCAGGAGCTCACGGATGCAAGATGTCTTTGCAGATAGGTTTGGAATAAATTGACCTATGAAGTTGACCATCCCCATAATGCGAAGTACACCTGTCTTGTCTGTGGGCCTTGGCATATCCTGTATGGCTCTGATCTTTTCTTGGTCAGCTTGTACACCTTGTGCAGAGAGCTTGTCTCAGAGAAAGACAACTTCTTGAACTCCAAACTCACATTTGCTCTTGTTAAGCTTGAGTCCATACTTGTGTATGCGCTCCAGCACCTTTTTCAGCCTCTCATTGTGTTCTTGTAGTGTAGAGCCTCACACAATGATAGGGCTGTGCGATTATGGCAAAAATCATAATCACGATTATTTGGGTCAATAATTGATATCACGATTATTTTGACGATTATTCATTGACCATTTATTGAACTTTAAAACAAATAATATGTTACCAATAAACAAGATCAACAAATATGTTGGAGCGCACTTCCAAAACCATACTAAACATATATTATTAATATGATAAATAGAAATGAATTCGACCAAAATAAATTAAATCAAATATGATGCAGTTGTCACAACCTACTGAAAACTCCTTAACATATAGCCAACATTTTGGTAAAACATATTCAACATACTCCACTCAGTTAAACGTTGAAGGCTGGCCAACCGTCATGGTCCAGAAGTAACAGGAAATAAATGTTGAACTACAATTTAAGACCAAATAAAAATGTTTAGGCCACCATGGCAAATGCTGGTAGGGCTGCTCATGTCATCTCTTAAAGATGTTTTGCAAGAAACAACAGCCTGTTTACATGGTCTGGTTTCAGAGATGAGTGCAGGCAGGGGACAATATTGCCACCTGTACTGAAGACCCTCAGCCACGCCCCGACACAGGGGTGACGCCGGCCAATCACAAAGCTTTGATGCGTTCAAGTGCATTATTCTGGCACAGGAAGATTATGTTACAGGACATTAATGATAAAACAGAATATTGTTGTTCTATTTTTAGACACATCTCGCGATCGACTGGTTGGGCACCCCTGGGCTAGACCATAGGTCTGTTGTGGTAGCAAAGTAGTCAGCTGAAGCCACATCTCTCTCAACTTCCCCACGGCATTTGTCATATAGTGCAGGCAGCGCAGACCTGCTGAAATAATACCGAGACGGCATCGCGTAACGCTTGTCCAACGTGTTGACAAGTTGCTTAAAGCCCTGGTTGCTAACAGTGCTAACTGGGCACATATCTTTAGCGATGTGAAATGTAATGGCAAAGTACTTGCAAATAGTGGAAATAGTTTGACCCTTCTTTTTAACGAGTTGCTGCTCTTGTTCTGACATCTTCGCTCACGCTGAACACTCACAACACATGTCACTCCCACGTGGCCGAGTGGGCTTTTAGGGAGGGGCGAAAGCGCACCCAGCAAAATAATCGTATTTTGTCAATTATGCTGTTTTCATAATCGTCGCAAGCCATAATCGTAATCGCGATTAAAATACGATTAATTGCACAGCCCTACACAATGATGTCATCAACATATGCTCTAACACCGTCCAGCCCCTCAATGATGTGCTCCATCGCTCTGTGAAATATTTCGGATGCTGAGATGATCCCAAAGGGCAGTCTGAGGAAGCAATATCTGCCGAATGGTGTATTAAAGGTGCAATATTTGGTGCTGCTTTCATCCAGTTTCAGCTGCCAAAAGCCTTGAGACGCATCAAGCTTTGTGAAGAAGCTGGCACCTGCCATTTCACTTGTGATTTCCTCACACTTGGGTATCTGATAATGTTCACGCTTGATGTTTTCATTAAGATCTTTTGGGTCCATACACACTCTTAAATCACCACTTTTCTTCTTTACACAGACCATCGAGTTAACCCAGTCTGTTGGCTCCTCAACTTTTTGTATCACTCCGAGCATTGTCATTCTGTCGAGCTCTTTCTTTAAGCGATCTCTGAGTGGCGCTGGAACTCTTCTTGCAGCATGCACAACTGGCTGTGCATTTTCTTTGAGCTGGATTTTGTATGTGAAGGGCAACACACCAAAACCCTTAAACACATCTGCATAACTCTGTACTATACAATCAATTGAGTCATTTGGTGTACTCACAGTTGTGTTGATGCAATACACTCTCTTGACAAGTTCCACATCTTCACATGCTTTATCACTCAGCAGTGAATCAAGTCCATCAGCGACAACAGAGAAAAGTAGGTGGTGCACTTTACCTTTTGAGGTTACCTTTAATATGCACACACCCAAACTGTTGATTTTCTTTCCATTATAATGTTTTAGTGCCTGTGTTCTTTTTTTAATTTGTGGCTTATCTTTCATTGCCTTGATGTCAGACAGGCTCATCAGGTTTGCACCAGTATCCAGTTTCATAGTTATTATTGTCCCGTTAATCATCAGTGGAGCTATCCATTTGTCTTCTCTGATTGCATTAACCTCTTTTTGCTCAGTTTCACAGTTCACCATGCCAACAAAAAATGTCTCACTTAAATCATCGTCTTCCACTATGTTTACAGACTTTCCTTTCTTCCTCTCATTTCCTTTTGAGAAGCACTGCTTAGCAAAATGGTTCTGGCCCTGGCAATTAGAGCATTGCTTACCAAATGCCGGACACTGTCGTGGTTTGTGCTTCGAGCCGCAGCTCTTACAGCTGAATGTTCCTTCTTCCGACCGCTGTGTAGGCAGCGTCTGTGCGCGCCATTTGCCTTGGCTGGAGACCGCACCAACTGCTGCGCCATCACTCACGTTAGCCGCGCCCGCCATCTCGCTGAAAGCCCTGACGTGCATTTGGGACAGCCCGCTTGCATGGCAGATTTGTATAGCTGCTTCACATGTCAGCTCCGTTTCCCTTAGCAGCCTTTCTCTGACCTTTTTATCCTCCACGCCAAAAACGATCTGGTCCCGTATCATGGAGTCCCTCAGCGTAGCAAAGTTGCATGACTGTGCTTTTAGCTTCAGGTCAGTCAGAAAGCTATCAAAAGGCTCATGCTGCTGCATACGTGAACGGAATACATATCTCTCGTATGTTTCGTTCTTTCTGGGAGAACAGTGGGCATCACATTTCTCGAGCACTTTATCCAGTTTGTCTTTATCAGCCTGCTCTTCATACACAAAAGTATTGTACACTTCTATCGCCTGTGGGCCTGCTATAGTTAGCAGTAGCGCTACCTTCCTAGCATCCGGCTTAGTTTCCAGTCCCATGGCCGTGATGTAAAGCTGGAACTGCTGCTTGAAGGTCCGCCAGTTGCTGTCGACATTTCCCGAAAGTTTTAGCGTCTCCGGTGGCTTTAATGAATCCATGTCGCTTCTCACAACCTCTCACTTAATGTGTTTTTATTTTACTTCATAATTTACTCCTGGTACCATGTTTTGTTTGTTGGTATATTAATGAACTGACTCGTGCTCCATGCTAAAGTGTTAGCCAAGTTTAATCAAGAGGTCTTGTTCGGGTCCCTTACCGTACATGTGGATTTAAACAGGTCACAACTATGTGGCGACACTTTGTGGTAGGAGTGTGTATCTATCTAATCAACACAAATACTGTGTTAAATATTCTCTGACTTGCTTATAAAGGCTACTTGATTGATGACCTAAAGTTGACTGAAAAGAATAGCTTGCTTCAGTGAGAGTAAGATCAGAGTATTTTATAACGTTGACACTTGTTTGCTCTAAATCAGGGGTGGGCAAACTTTTAGGCTCGGGGGCCACTATGAGTTTTAAAATTTGACAGGCGGGCCGGGCCAGTAGCAGATGGATGGAGAGTGTTTGTGTGAACAAATACAAATTACAAGTAAAAGCCATTACCTGAAAAAGTTAAGAAAACTTACATTTCATTTCAGTGGGAACAGTATTGTTGGTCACCCTTTTTTGCCAGTGCATCAAAGTTTGGTGTCAGTTTGGTTGTGGCAATTCTCAGGACATATCTGAGGTGTTCATCAGTTAACTGGGATCTGTGACGTGATTTGTTGATGTTCATCACGCTGAACGTCTGCTCACACACGTAGGTAGAGCCAAACAACACCAGCATCCTCTGTGGCATCCTCCTAATGTTTGGAAACTTGGCTTCGCTTAGTGAAGCATAAAACTCCTCCAGTTTGAGGGAGTTGAACTTCTCCTTTAAGACGGAGTCACATTGAAGATCAATCAGTTCCAATTGCAACTCCTGAGGCGCTGTTTCACAGTCTTGTGACAGGGGACATGAAACCAGCTGAAGTGACTTTTCGATTTTTTTTAGCTCTGGAAAATCGTCAGCTTTCCCGATTAACTCCAAAAATGAGCTAATCTCCCCTTTAAACTCCCACACTCGTCGACATACTTTCCCCAAACTTAACCAGCGGACATGAGAATGATAAAGCAAGTCCTGGTGATCAGCATCCGTTTCCTCAAGGAACTTAATAAATTGACGATGCTGAAGTTCCCTCGCTCGTATACAGTTAACGAGTTTTATGACTGGCTCCACGACATGATCAAGTTGCAATACAGATTTACACAGGGCTTCCTGGTGGATTATGCAGTGCAGGAAAATGACATCCAGCTCAGGATTTTCCTCTTTCACCTTATCCTGGATTCTTTTCAGCAGCCCGACTTTTTTTCCTGTTAAGTTTGGCGATCCATCTGTGGTGACATTGGCAAGTTTACTCCAAGGTAGCTTCAGCCTCTCGATGACATACAGTTCTTAAGACCCAAACTGCGTTTTACGTCGCTGATTTTCTCCGCAACACCGCTCACAACATCAATAGAGGACTGCGTCGGGTAGTTTTTAATCATACAAAGCCAGATTAAATTAAATAACTACTTCTCCAGCCTTATACCTTTCTCCAGAGTGCCATGGTGCATTGTTTATTAATGTGTTTCAGTGGCATTACCGCCCGCTGGAGCGCGGCTCGTCCACCGGAGATTATTCTCCCGTTAACTCACAGCAGCGGCCGCTGGAAAGTATTCGCTGTCCGACTGTCACACAAGCAGCTGAGAAATATTCCCATCCCCATCAGTGAATGTGTGTCAGTCTGAATTGATGCTGTTTGGCATCACAACGCTGTTTCTCTGGCATTCTACAGGTGGTGTTAGCATAGCAACCGAAGCTAATCAGTCTATATTGACTAGGCTACTTGTTGATATCATATTGTGGCATAAATCGGCACATTTTACCGGCGTAGTTTTCGTTATGATTTTACTTGTGATGGCCACATGTAGCCCATGTATTGATTCCATCCGATAGCTGCAATAATACAAAACAGGAAAACATCTGCCTCTTCACAATTGTCAATAACGGTGAACGGATGGTCATTAAAGTAAGGTAAAATAAATAGAATCTAAGCTGGTTAGTGTTGCCTGACTTTATATAAGTGTTTTTTATAAGTGTGTGGTCGCGTTTTAGTCGCTTTGCTCAGCGCTACTACTTGTTACAATTTGTATTCGCTGTTCTCGCCATGATTGCTCAGGTTAATCTCAATTTCCTCCATTGTAAGGGTGACGTATGCGGTTCTTAGATCCTGCCGGGTTGCCGAGTGGTCAATTGCGCCATCTAGTGGAATAAACTGAAATTACGGGGTTGCAGGAAAAAGGCAAAATTAATGCGGTTATTACTATAATTTGGACAATTTTGTACCAATATTCGGCGGGCCGGATTAAAAAGTCCAACGGGCCGTATGTGGCCCGCGGGCCTTAGTTTGCCCATGCGTGCTCTAAATGTACAAGGAGCAACCAGTTTGTTGTCTACATTATTTAAACATAAAGACTGAAAATTGGGAAACTGCTAGCCTATATTACCTGTTCGCTTGAAGGTCAACATTTTTGTATTGCATTGTTGATTTTTCTTTATGATCAATATGTGCTAGAGCAGTGATTCTCAAACTTTTCTCAATAATGTACCCCCTTTGAAAAAAAAATGCAGCCAAGTACCCCCTGATCAGCGCAAAAACAATTTGTTAGGGAAGAAATGCCTATATAAAGAGGTACAGTACAGTGCTGCACCATCGGTGTCTGATTTATTAAAACAACAACCTTGTAACTGAGAAACACTTAAATGCTACATTTCAAATGTTTACAATCCATCAGTAAATTCATGGCAAACCAATTTTAACAACATGCAATAACACTAAGACGACATTAGTTGCATTTAACTGATCTTTGTAATAAGTTGTACTTACAATTTAGTGAGAAACATGGGCTTGTGCTTCACTGAGGATCTTTGTTATTCTCAGTGACAGGAAGGCCACTGCAGTTATTACACTTCGCGTTTTGAAATATGTGTAACTCTGTTAATATAAAACACACACTGCTCAAACTTCGTTACTTTTCCTAAACTTTTTTTATTTTTTCATTAACATAAAATAAATCTCACGTACCCCCTGCAGTACTCCAACGTACCCCTAGGGGTCCGCGTACCCCCATCTGAGAACCACTGTGCTAGAGTATTTCGCTGCTCCAGAGAGAGTCCCCAAGCGCTGACTGGCTGCAGGTTGTATTCAGTACATTTATATATATACTGTACACCTTCCCAAAATGTCAAGCTATTTCTTTAAATACAAGAAAGTTATCTCTGTATTGCACCTGACAAGCGCAGGGAGGTAGGCCTGCATAATAGTTTCCTCACGTATAGAGGTAAAGGCTTTCAAAGTTTACATATAGTGTTATTGAAATTGACTGTTTCATTATTTACGGTACAGAAGTAACAAACGAAGCAGCAGCAGTTTTTAGAATTACCGTTATGCACTTTGTTAAATAAGTAGAAGTTTGAAAATTATAAACTGTAAAATGTAGAGGACCTGTTTACAACTGAGTGTTAATTGAAAGACTTAATAATACAGTGTGCAGCACTTTTTGTAGTTATGTTTAGTGTTCCCAGTGCTGCTGGTGCGGGTCATGCTGCTCATCATGTTGCCAAAAGAATAAAAATAATGGCACCCTTAGAGACTCCCTTCTGTGATGTGCTACATCTTCCCTCGCTCGCTCCTGTTGTTAACAAGTGTAACCCACTTTTTTAGTGTCATTATTACAGTCTGTGGTATTTCAGCAACGTTATTGTGCATTAGGTCCATACAGCTCTATATTCACATTATAAAACACATATAAACATTGCTTTCTCAGCTCAGCATTATCATAGTACAAATGTACTTACAAGACTGGAATACTATGAGAAATTATTATGAATACACGTTTACTTTCCATTTGATCTGCAGTAAGGGTCAGAGAGGTTGCCATATGTACATTTGGCTATATAAATAAGACTTATTTTACTATATTTTACTTTAGTCTTTTGCACTTGGACTTGGCGCAGTGTCAGGTTTCACCAAATGGAGCTGCTTTCATTGAATTTCTTTGTGGTGCAATTGCCAGTTTTTGTGTCTCAAATGAGTTCCCACAGTTTTGGATCCCAGTGTGAGGCGGAGGGTCGACACAGCGGCTGGAGTGATTCTGTCATCAAAGTGTCAGTGTGGTGAGAGGTAATTGCCTCCTAACTGAGGGGAGAGAAGCTACTTGGCAATTCAAAGCTGATTAGAAAACAATCAGTTTAGCCTAGTTGTCCTTTTTATCAACGCTTGATCTGTTACGTTTCTACAATCAAAGTGACCACTTTTGACTTTGGAGAGATGCATTTCCTCTTTAATGGATGTGTCCTGTGTGGCATTGTGCCTGCATCAAATCAATAGAGAACACAATTTGTTTTCACATAGATGTTGTGTCTAGCAGAGGATAGAGAGAGAATACATAAGGAATAAGGAAGTTGCAATACATTTCTCTTATCCATCTATCTTTCTATCCATATATCTATCTATCTATCTTTATATCCATATATCTATCTATCCATCTATTTATTTATCTATCTATTAATCTATCTATCCGTCTATCTATCTATACATCTGTCTGTCTACAACCTTCCCTGGTTTCTTCATCTAGTTTCAAGATTGTTTTATTTTGATGTAAAAGGCTTTACTGTACTAAAACAACCTCACAATGTTTACCATCTCAGTTTCAACATTTGTCTAGTTCATCGTTTTATTCTGACCTTTCTTTTCCCCTTCCAATTTCACTTAATTTCTATGTGTTCATGCCAGGAGCATAGCTGCGATCAAAAGGAAAGTAATATTTATTCTGGTGACCCACTGATTAAATGTAACTTTGCAAACTGATTAAATAAGTCGATAGGTTAAAGCCTCACTGTGCTGTATAAAACTGAGGCGCAAGATGAATGTCCCCCTAAGACACATTCATTTACAAAACCGCCTCAGAGAAAAGAGGATTCTCTTTCACTAAGAAAATAATAGTGGTTTGATGATGCTTAACATTTCACAAGCAGCTTTTATATGTGATACATCTTATTAACTATCTTGTTGACACAAATGAAAAATGTTGAATTTAAAACATACTATACATAAATTAGTTATAAAAATACATAGAACTTAATAATATTGAATATACAATGTCTTCAGGAATCAATTTCAAACACATCCTTTCAATGTATGCACAGCCGAAAGATATTAAAAGATATTAAGAGTGGCACATAAAACTTTAGATGGGTTATTTTTAAATGAAGAGCAGGAAATAAAATATTCAAAAAGGGTCAGTGTTATCTTGGATCTCTCCGTTTAAAGTATATTTGTAAAAGTATTTGTAGAAACACACATATTAAAGGTTGTGTTCCCCTGGAGAATATGTCCACCCCATATGCTGTAAAGCAGCGGTTTTCAAAGTGTGAGATGGGCTTCCCTGGGGGGGGCACCAGAGAGCTTCAGGGGAAGCGCAGCGTGAGAAGAAAATAACGAGAAAAAGATGAGTAAAGTGTCACTTGCACACTTTTGGCTGTCTGTGGAGACCGAGTTCCCCCAACTCGCCAAAAAGGCTGTAAAAGTGCTCA